>NC_056630.2:33018157-33318157 GCF_002870075.4 Lactuca sativa | reverse complement strand
AAAGGAGTGAGGGTGGGCTGGGCCCGTATCTCACTATCAGCAGGAGTATGGACGAGGTTCCATGACTCATCAGTAGCAGGACATGGGCGGGGCCCAGAGATAGGCGAGGCCTTTGAGCAAGAGCTGTTAGTATATGTTTAGCTTATGTGATGTTATGTGATATGTGTATGTGCTATTATATGTTAGTGGGCGGGCCCCTGTGACAGGCGAGGCCTAAGTGAAACAGATTTGTATCCGAGCGGGGCTCGAAGCCAGGCGGGGCCTGGAGCGGCGGGGCCGTTGTAGCGGGCGAGGCCCAGGATAGCGGGCATGGCCCAGTATGTGCAGTATGTGGTTATGCATGGTATGTGGTAAGGTGGGGAACTCGCTAAGCTTCGTGCTTACGGTTTTGAGTTTTGGTTTCAGGTACTTCCGGTAGCGGAGGGAAGAGCTCGGGGTGATCGCATGGCACACACCATAGATTAGACAGCCTGGGAATGTTTACTCTGATAATGAACATGTGTTTTGAAAACTTATACTCATATTATGTTTTGGAATGATGTCTTTGCTTAAAGTAATGTTTTATTAAAAGAAATTTTTGGTCTTAAATTTTGGGATGTTACAAGTTGGTATCAGAGCCTTGGTTTGAGGGATTCAGGCATACTCTCGGGTGTGCCTGAACTCAAACTTAGGGGTCGGATAAATAGTTTTCAAAAATGAAAAGACATTTTTGTAAAAAGAATTTTTAGAATGAAAAACAGTTTTAGAAAAGCAAAAGGAATTTAGAAAGAAAAGAACTTTGAAAAGAGAAAAGAGGTGTGGTGCATGCAATCAATCGAGCTCAAGTAAGTACCCCAAACTACCCATACTAGTTTGTGTTATGATTATCAGTTGATAGAACAGCATGCTAGAATAGGACTAAGGATCTAGGGATGATGCCTTATGTGCCTGTTATTTGTGCCTTTGAGCTGCATAATAGTGCTGATTAGACAGTAGTAGGATAGCCTGTTTAGGTTATGCCTGAGTTATGAGTTTGTGTTGCATGCTAGTTTCGATTCTTGCTATGTGGATATGATTGCTTAAGTATGTTATGGTTAGATTTTCCCTTGTTCGAATGCTGCTTGCTTTGTGCATTGTGGGATTCTGAGTGATGGGAGTTAGCCATTAGGTGGATACGACATGTCACATGCGATAAGGGTTGAATAATCTTAGAGTGCTGGATTTGTTCCTATTACGCAGCTCTTGTCTGAGTCCAACCGTTGTAGGAACGAGTCTTTTACTTGAAGGATTATCTGAGCCTCGTCGCATGTGATGGTATCCAGGTGATGGCTAATTGGCATCACAAGGAGACCTTCAGCAGCTGAGGACTGGTTTGAGTTGAGTCAGAGGTTTCCCTAGGGTAAGCCTAGGATGAGGTAGTGCTGGGAGCAGTAGTAATGGGAAAAAGGGACATGGTGGAGTCGAAGAAGTTCCTGAGGAAAGTATAGATAGATGTGGAAGGTAGTATGGGCCCATACTACTGAAAGCAGAGGATCCGTACTCGATTCGGGAAAGGCCGAGACATGACCGGGAACCTGGTAGGGTATGTTTGGTCTCGCATCAGTGATGAGTATTTTGATAGTGGTTGTGGTATATTTTCAGCATGGTGACGTTGCGAGAGAGACCAGTGGGCGGATCAGTCGTCGGAGAGGGATCAGGCTCGGGTTCAGGGGCCGAGCAGCTCGAGGAGCGGATGAGAGAGTTGATATCAGTTGAGGTTACGCGCAGTATTCTAGGTCAGACTCCTATGATCTTTGGCACGGTCAAGGAGGGTATATTGGAGATTTTGGATGAGAGGCTGGGAGCCTTCCGTACTGAGATGACGGCCTTGATGGGATTGCGTACCTTGACATTTCGTGAGTTCACCGCTTGCGGAGCACCAGATTATCATGGGGCTAGGGACCCCATTGCTAGCAGCAGATGGTTGGCCGATGTTGTCAACGCTTTTCGTACGAGCAAGTGTCCCGAGGGGACAAGGTCAGACTCGCTTCCTGTTTTCTGAAGGACAGAGCGAGGGATTGGTGGGAGGAGATTGGTCATGCTTTGGGGGATGATGTCGCGTTGGACGCGATGACTCGGAGCGATTTCTCGGCCAGGTTCAGGGCGGAGTTTTCGCCGATGATATAGGTGGAGCAGCTGGCACGAGAGTTTCAGGATTTGACGCAGACTACTGAGACTGTGGCGGAGATCACCGCCAAGTTCAGGGAGAGGGCTCTTCTTGTACCACAGTATGTCGCGGATGAGGAGATGAAGAAGGCTCGGTACCATGAGATGTTGAGGGATGACATCAGGGAGTTCGTTAGCAGATCCAACTGTAAGACGCTGGAAGATATGATTTCTCGGGCTAGAGAAAGGGAAATTGATTTGGAGCAAATCCGGAAGAGGAAGCCGGATAAGGTTCAGGTAGCTGCGGGTTCGGGCAAAACGCCCAAGGGATCGGATTTGAGATCGAGGGATCATCAGAACCGCAGTCGGTGCGGAAAGTGTGGCAGGGCGCACGGGGGAGCGTGCAGGAGTGGTAGCGGTGGTGAGTCTGGCTGCTTCAAGTGCGGTCGGACTAGTCATTTCAGTTGGGATCGTACTGTTACCGCTGCGCAGGGATCAGACTTGATATGTTTTCATTGCAACCAGCGGGGCCACAAGAAGGCCCAGTGCCCCAGCTTGTCTTCGGCAGGACGGGTGATGGCACCCGCCCCTGCAACCTTGAGGATAACGGATGGCCGTCAGGGCCGAGTAGAGGCACCTGCAGCAGGAAGCAGGGCTTTTCAGATGACGACCTTGGAGACGTGAGCATCGCCGGACGTTGCAAGTATGCAATTTCCATTTTCAGTTCTTTGATTTTGTGCATGATTATATTGTTATGGTTCTGCATCATTATCGGTATGAGTATTTTATTTTTGTGCGGTTGATTATGGTCGAGGTATATGCCATCTACATACCTTGGATATTCGAATGGTAGTGAGGGGATATGCCCTATTGGAGAAGATTGCATAGGATGTAGTATTTGTAGCATGCTTGGAAGAGACTTGGTATGTCTCGCTAGATCGTAGTTGTATAGTGTTAAAGATGGATTGGTTAGACCCCTAGCTATGGTAAGCTTGGGTTCCTCAGTAGATGGATTATGGAATGGTAGCAAAGATCGGGATCTCTTTTGAGTATCGAGCAGCAAGGGGTAAGCAGGATCGAAGTGGGGGAGAATCCTTCGAGTGTGCCTAGAGAGGAGCACACAGACCCAGAATGAGTGCGCGACCTCCGAGGAGGAAAGGAAGTAGTTCAGCATTTGATGGATTGAGGATTTCAGGGTTGGGAGTTTGAGAAACTCCCCATTAGCTAGTGCGTGTGATGGTAATGGTTAGTTCGTGGTTGGGGATTTAGATTGTGGATCGGCCGTAGGACTCGAGGGATTTGAATGAGGATCATGAGAGCTAATGGCACATGGGTGCCTTCGTATTAGCAGTCAGTGGTAGAAGTGTTGTAAGACTACGGGGCAGCCGTAGCATTCACTAGCAGTCAGCAATGGATGGTGATGTAAGGCTATGGGTAAGCCGTAGCATTCCTTAGTCGCTTCGTTAGCGGAGTTGGGGCGAGGCCCTTATTTTCTAGTGATCTGATAGGGATCAGGATGGATAGTGGATGAGAATGATAGGGAGTGGTCTGTATAGCCCTAGCGAGGTGAGACCTTGGGAGAGGCCGCTCCAGGATATAGTTGGGTGATACTCGTGGGCGAGGCCCGTATGAGATTAGCAGTGTAGATGAGACCTGGGTGCAGGGTTGCTTAGTAGTACGGTTGGGTGAGACCCGTGGGTGAGGCCCGAGCGAGAGTGAATAAACTAGTGGGACTAGAAGGATAGAGGCGGGTGGGACCCGTGGGCGAGGCCCGTAAGTTTTAGCAGCGCAGGTGGGACCTGGTAGGGACCTTAGTGTCAAGTTAGGGGATCGGGGATCCTAGGTTTGTAGTGCCTGAATGTCAGATTTGATTGAGCTGTTGTAGGTGGTTGAAGTTTCTTTGGAAGTCGTTGAGAGTGACTAGTGATGGTGTTGGGACTAGCTACCTGTGGGAGCCGGTAATCCAGATATTGATAGGTTGGTAGGGACCAGAGTGGTCTCAGTTCATCTGGAAGGCAAATGAGGAATGGTAGAAATATCCAGTCAGTAGTAGTGCGGGTAAGCGGGTTATGGTGGAATTCAGTTAGTTGAGTCGAGGAGTGCTCGACACCAAGTTATGACAAGAGAGGAGTGTCAGTGGTTACTGGCGGTGATGACCCATATTGGATTTAGCGGGAATAGTGGATTGGTGAAGATAGGATCTTCACAGTGATAGAGTAAATAATTGTTTTTGGAGCATCGCCTTGGGAAGGCAAGGGAATCGCCTGAGGAAAGAAGGGGGTGAACCCCTATATGTTCAGTTGCAGTACTCGGAAAGTACCAGAAGGATTTTCGGTTGAGTAAGTTGTGTTTCCAGAATGTTCAGGGTTAGGGTTGACCCGAGATGATTATCTGCAAGGATTGATGCTAGTCATAATGATCAGGAGGAAGACCAGCGAAGGTAGGCAGCTGGTGTTGGAACAGTTGGTGGGGTATTGGAGGCAGATCGCAGGCAGTAGGGCATGGAAAACTTCGAGGACGAAGTTTACTTTAAGTGGGAGAGAGTTGTAACACCCAAGTTTTGAAGGCCAAGAAAGGAAAGAAAACCTTAATGTTAAGAGGCGACTCGGCGAGTCAGAGCGGGATCCGGGTCGGGGAGTAAGTGACCGACTCGGCGAGTCGGCCAAGGTGACTCGGCGAGTCTGGTCTGTGCGAGGAAAACCCTAATTCCGGGAGTTGTATCCTATTTAAAGGGTGTTATGTCCCTCCCTCAGCCCCCATATCATCCCAGAGGACCTGTAAACCCTATAATTCGTGTGAGCTTCCATCATTGAGAGAAATAGCTTTGGAGGAAGGAAACTTTGGAAAGGAACTTGAAGATCAAGAAGGTTGCTTCAAAGGAGAGGTGTGTGCTCGAGATCTACTTCAGTTTGTGTTCATCTTGGAGGTATTAAGCTGCCATTTTCCCTTCTTTGCATCTAGATCTATTTTATCATGAGATTTGGGGGTTTTATGGTTGATTGAGACCCAAATCGGGTTAGGGGCTTAGATATGTTGTTGCCACATCAGATCTATTGTTGGGATAGTCCAATATGTCATAAAGCATCAGGAGATGAGTAGTTGGTGGAGCCCTTTTGTCCTTAAACCAAACCCTAGTGTATTTTGAGCCTAGATATCTTTGGTTATACGTAAAGTTTGCAACTTTACGTAGGGAATGAGCTTTGGAAGTATGGATCTATGGTTTGGAGTCCCTACATGACTCAAAAGTCCTCTGCATGTTTGGAGATCTGAATGGACTCGGCGAGTCCTTCTAGTGGACTCGGCGAGTAGCATGAAGATGAGGAGGAACTCGACAAGTGGGATGAACAGCTCGTCGAGTCGAATGAAGTTGGGCATGAACTCGGCGAGTTGGATGAAGATTGCCTTGAACTCGGCGAGTCTGTTCTTGGACTCGGCGAGTCAGGTCGCGAAACCCCAAACCCTTCGAGTTGAGACTCGAATCAGTGAGTCGGTTGGAGACTCAGCGAGTTGGTCAGGTCAGGACTCGGAAATCGTTGGACTCGGCGAGTCATGTCGTGAATGGAAGGACCCTGAGTATATGAACTCGGCGAGTCAGTAAATGGACTCGGCGAGTAGGGTTGACCTGGAAAGGTTGACTTTGACCAGGACTTTGTCTTAGACCAGAATTGACTTGGTTAACTGTCGGGGGTCAGTTAGACTAAATATTGCATTGATATTGATAGCTCGGGAAGGAAGTAGAGCAGGAGTTCAGTGAGTGGTCGGGCAGCAGCTAGTGGGATCATCAGCAAGTTCAGCCAGTGCAGGTGAGCTTCCCTTTGTATGAATGGGTCTACGGCCACAATGTCGGCCCATGTAGTTATGAGTAGAAGACCCGGGGGTTAGCCCTAGGCACAATATGCTAGTATGATATTCGGACGAGGTCCAATGATAGAGGGCGGGTGCCCAAGAAATGGTTTATGTGATAGTTTATACTTGTTGTCTGTGTGATACTTGTATGTGCCTGGTAGGGAGGTAAGTGTGGGCGAGGTCCCGTAACTCACCAATAGCAGAGTCTGGATGGTGTTCCACATCTTAGTAGCAGCAGTCCAGGGGCGAGGCCCAAGTTAGGAAAGGAGTGAGGGTGGGCTGGGCCCGTATCTCACTATCAGCAGGAGTATGGACGAGGTTCCATGACTCATCAGTAGCAGGACACGGGAAGGGCCTAGAGATAGGCGAGGCCTTTGAGCAAGAGTTGTTAGTATATGTTTAGCTTATGTGATGTTATGTGATATGTGTATGTGCTATTATATGTTAGTGGGCGGGGCCCTGTGACAGGCGAGGCCTAAGTGAAACTGATCTGTATCCAAGTAGGGCTCGAATCCAGGCGGGGCCTGGAGCGGCGGGGCCGTTGTAGCGGGCGAGGCCCAAGGTAGGGGGCGAGGCCCAGGATAGCGGGCATGGCCCTCTATGTGCAGTATGTGGTTATGCATGGTATGTGGTAAGGTGGGGAACTCACTAAGCTTCGTGCTTATGGTTTTCAGTTTTGGTTTCAGGTACTTCCGGTAGCGGAGGGAAGAGCTCGGGGTGATCGCATGGCACACACCATAGATTAGACAACCTGGGAATGTTTACTCTGATAATGAACATGTGTTTTGAAAACTTATACTCAGATTATGTTTTAGAATGATGTCTTTGCTGAAAGTAATGTTTTATTAAAAGAAATTTTTGGTCTTAAATTTTAGGATGTTACAAGTGCCTTCAGTCTACGACCTAAATACTCTATTCAGCTGAGGGCTTCCGCTACCATATTGGCCTTGCTAGGATGGTAGTGTATTTCGCACTCATAATCTGTAACGTCGGGTTTCAGGGCTAAGCACTTTTGGCAATGTAATAGTCTAGGTCAACTCTTGTAACTCTTTTTGAAGTAACAAAGCTGAAATATTTGAGCATTATGTGAATTATGTGTATTTATGTGCTTATTATTTAATTATAAATGTATAATTAATAAAGAATAAAAATAAGCATCAAAATTAAAGTGTGAGATAAGCCCGATATCTTTATAGAAAGTTGTAGTGGTCGAAACAAGGATTATGGGGATATAAAGAACGCCGAAATCCGAGTTATAACGAAGAAGTTATGACCCGTTGAAGTTTCGCGACGGAACCGGCACGATACCGGGAAGCGTAAATAGTGAAATTACGATAGAGCGAGATTTAGCCTTTGCAATCTAAAAGAAAGTCGTAGAATACGTTAAACTGAGGGCGTCCATTAAAAAGAACACCCAAATCTGACTTCGTATGCAGAGGTTACGATTTTTCGAAGTTTCGGATTAGGAGTGTACAGCCCGAAATTCGAATATTAGATCGAGCGGTCTTTAGCCGACTCGACCTAAACGAGAATCGAAGATCTCGTTAAGAGCAGCGTAACGAGAAAAAAGATGGGCGAAAACGGACGTCGAATGAAGAAGTTATGAATTTTTAACGGACCAATCTTGTCTCAGCCTGTTAATAATATAACTCTTAAAATAGAGCCCAAATTAGCCGACAGAGTCTAAAAGAAATTTGTAGAGTACGTTCCCAACTCCGCGTTGATATAAAGAATGTCGAAAACAGAGATCGTATGTGAAAGTTATGATTTTTAGAAGTCGGAGTACGAATTTGCGAAATCTGTTGCGAGGTGGTGACATGGCTCAATCAGGGCCGTCGCTTTGCTGAACACGGAGTCGCTTCGGATGATGACACGTCGCCCTTGCATACGCCCCCGTGTCCGAAGTCAGTATGCCCCGCATACCCTCACCCTTATCTTCTTCCGGAGTGCGAGACAGCTGGTCCGAGGTGGCACTCTTATCCGAGCCTTACGCCCAGCGTAGCCAAGGACTACGCCCAGCGTAATCCGAGGCCTCGCAGGCTATAAAAGGGGGCCGAGAGCTCCCCCATTTTCACACCTTACTTCACTCTCTCTCTCTCTAACTTCTTTCTCTCTTTAAGTGTCCTACACACTCCTAAACCCTAGGGAACCTCCCTAGCACCCGAAGGAAGCCCCGAGGCTGCCGGAGTCCCGAGAAAAAGTGTCTTTCGGTTTCGAAACGCTGCTCCAAATAAAGCCCGGTTTTCTTTAAAATCCGCTGTAAATGAGCTATGCTTACGCAATTTTTAATATAGCTTTCAAATAATTATAGTAATTTTATTAGGTCCTTAAAATAATTATTTGGGCTATTATTATGAGTTATATTGAGTGCTATTTAACGTTTATATAATAGTAATAATAGTCAGACTATTAATTTGCCGCGGTTATTGTTAGACTAAACCCTAGTGGTATTGGTACTAGTTTTTATCAAAGGGAAATTGTTTTGAGAGTATCGAAGTGTTGTCCAAGTGCTGAGTCACCACCTTTCAGGTGAGTCTATAGTTACTTTCAGCTTACACATAAATATGAAGTATTTTATATAAATTACGTGCTATGTGTGCATATTATTCAAATACTTGTTATCTATGCTGGATGAAGGTTATTATACATGTTTTCAATAATTTAAACTATATATGTATTTTATATCTACTAAAATGTTGGGGTGAAACATGAGTAGATGAAATAGGTGATGTGTGATAAAATGATGAGAGGCCTCGATATCGATGCTATTGATTCTGTCATCTAGCGGAGTTTGGATGACGACCACAGACTCTTCTAGACAGTCCGGTGGAACACTAGCTGGCTCGCAACCTGTAGGTGTTTGTGAACGATGTGTTCACCGGTGTACTCCATCCCCCAAATTGTTGCCTTTAGGACATTTATTGCTAAGGAATCCCCTTAGGAGTAGTGTCCATCTCGATGATGATCCTTAGGCTAGGTCCCTTATGATAGGTGTTTACGGACGTAAAGTAAGGATAACAGGAACGGGTAATCGGGTTATTGTTGATAGATGAAATTAATAAACTTATTAATTGTGAGTTGAAAACCCTATGTGCTCACCAGGATCCCCAGCCTAACCCACTCAGTTTCTTGTATTACAGGTAGTGGCGCATGAGCATAGATGTGATGTTTTGGATGAGGGATTACGGATATAGGCCTGTGGATATGAAATAATATAGTAAGGCTTATATTGTACTGTTTATGCTTTTGATTTGTATCGAACATGACATCCCGAGTCTTTTAATGAAATACATTTCTTTGGAAATGCTTTTGATAAATCTTTATCATATTTTGTTTTGGGAAAAATTCCGCAACACTTTTGTTTAAAATGTTACTCTGATATTTAAACAAAGCATAAACAAAATCGGTCTCTTCTGGCCGTGATTTTGGGGATGTCGCAGTTAGTATCAGAGCATTAGTTTAAGCGAACTAGGAATTTATAGGATTTCTAGACTTCAAATTAGAATGCTAAGCGATGATTGTGAGGTGTAAGCACTAGCTTACTTTAGGAATTATGCCTAAAATGCTTTTATGTGCTAAATGCTTTGTGCCTGACATGCTATTATTTGTTCGGATCTATGGTCTGTTGCCGACCGGATCGGGAAACCTTATGTGTTTAGGATTCTAAACGTACGTCTACAGTATTAGAACTAGCATGTAAACGTTTCGGAGTGATAAGGATGATTTAAACGTGTATCCTAAATAAATATCTAAATTCACCTTATTCGCTGTATAGATCAACATGGCAAGGACCTGTAGCGGAAACGTGAATGCAAATGGGGACAAAAACCAACCCCCAGTGATTGAGCAAATACCGGTTGTGGAAGCCGCTGCTGAGCCAATAACGATGGCCGGAGTACAAGCGATGATCCAGGCAATGTTGGATCGTCAAATGGAGGAAACCAGACGTTTGCTCCAACAAAATCAAGAGGAAGCGACCATGCAGATCGAACAGCCCGAGTTGAATGAAGGACAGAATGAGGAGGGAAACTACAGTGGGACTATTGGTCAAGCCAACCCACTGATAGTTAGGCAAAACCACCAGGATGGAGGAAATGACGGACGTGGATGCAAATACAAGGATTTCATGGAATCAAAACCACCGAGTCTATCTGGAAGCCCGACACCGGTGGAAGTCATGAACTAGATCTCTGAGATGGAGATGATGTTTGAGAGTTGCGAGTGTAGCAACAGACAGAAGACCACTCTCGCGGTTCCTCTGTTGAAATTTGGAGTATTGAGCTGGTGGAAGCTACTAGCTGATTCAATGCCCAAAGGTGAAGCAACCAAGATGTCGTGGGAGGATTTTCTGGTACAGTTGAAGATGCAATAATGCTCTGAGCAGGATCTTCTTGAGATCAACAACGAATTCTAGAATCTGAAGAAGGTAAGAATGAGCGCTACTGAATACGTTGCAAGCTTTACTGAGAAAATGAAGCTTGTTCCTCAACTCGTCCCAACTGAACTCTCCAAGGTTAACAAATTTGCCCTCAGATTACCAGAGGACTTTGGTCCAATGGTCAAGCAAAATACCACTCTGAAAGCCGCCATCTGGGCTGCGAAAAATGTGGAAACCCAGATACGAGAGAAGGGTCTGGAGAGAGTGGAGGTGGGAGAGAAAAGGAAATTTGACGGATCCTCGAGGTCCGACAAGAAGAGTAAATTCTCGAAGTCTGGTTTGAAAGGAGGAGGAGCAGAAGCGAAGTGGTGTGACAAGTGCAAGAAGAAGCGCTCTAGGAAGTGTGACGGAGGAGTCACTTGTTTCAAGTGTGCAAAGCTTGGGCACTATGCCAATGAGTGCACGTTCACTAAGAAGGTATGTTATGAGTGCAACGAGGAGGGGCACATTTCAAAGGATTGCCCGAAGAACAAGGAGGTAGGAAGACCCAACATACCACCGAAGCCGAAGGCGAGAGCCTTCCAGATGACGCTCGAAGCTGTGAAGGAGGCAGCAGACGTCGCTTCGGGTACCTATCTTGTAAATGGTTTGCCTGCAAATATACTATTTGATACTGGAGCCAACTACTCCTTTGTGTCGCATAAATTTGGTAGGAAATTAGCATTACCTATAAAAAAAAACTTGATAATGCCCTGATTGTAGAAATTACCAGTGGCAAGTTCGTACCTGTTAGTAATTGTATTAAGAACGTAGTCATCGACCTAAACGGAAACGAATTCCATGAGGAGCTATTACCCGTAGAGTTAAATGGTTTCGACATCGTTTTGGGTATGGATTGGCTTAGCAACAACGATGCCGAGATATTATGCCAAAAGAAGATAGTTAGGGTAAATCCCCGTGGAAAGGAGATATTTATGGTGTACGAGGACAAATGCAGAGTGAATTCTGGAATCAACTCCCTAATGAAATCCAGGAAATGTTTGTCCAAGGGATGTGCATCATAGTTGGCATTTTTTTATAGATGCTAAGAAGGAAAATAAGGAGGTGCAGAGTATACCGGTTGTGTGTGATTATCCAGAAGTTTTTCCCGAAGATCTTCCCGGATTAACGCCTGATAGACAAGTGGAGTTTCGAATAGACTTGTTACCAGGCACAACACCGTTAGCAAAAGCACCATACCGACTAGCACCGACGGAGATGAAAAAGCTCATGACGTAACTTCAGGAGCTGTTGGACAGCGGTTTCATTCTACCTAGTTCATCACCCTGGGGAGCTGTAACACCCCATTCCTGGTATGTTGCTTCTGTGGCATTTATTTTGAGGTTTTTGTGAGGGTCTCGACGAGTATATGGCCCAACTCGTCGAGTAGGGACGGGATTTCGAGCACGTGTTAGTCGGCGACTCGGCGAGTCTGCCTGCCAGGTAGAAACCCTAAATCCCTGGGTTTGCACCCTATTTAAACAACCTTATGAGCCCCCAAACTCGTCCCCTTCACCCTCAGAGCATCATTTAGCAAACCCTAATCGTTTCCTTGGTTATTTGTGCATTTCTTGTGTGAATCTTGAAGTTTTGAATAGAAGAAGGAGGCTAGGTTCAAAGGAGAAGAAGAAAATCCAAGGTCTTGCTTCCATTTCAGAGTTCATTGAGGTATTTCTCGGAATCCTCCTGTTTTATGCTTAAAACCTCCATTACATCATTTCTTGGGCTAGTTTGATGTATTTTCAAACCTTATAGTTGTATGGATGCTTTAATAGGTCGAGATATCCCTAGATCTGTTCATTTATGAGTTGTAGAGCCCGGATCTATTGCCTTTTTAAAGTTACTTTGCATAAGAGCCCTAGATCTAGCCTTTATCATGCTTTTTGAGCCTTATAATCTTCATTAATGCTTTTGAACACGTAAAGATAGAATCTTTACGTGATAATCGGACTAAGGAAGCTCAGATCTATAAAGTGTATGCGGTGGTTTTGATCAGAATCGAGTTTTTAGGATCTGCATGCATGTGACTCGGCGAGTCGTTCTTTGGACTCGGCGAGTCCGGTCGCGAGTCCCCAATCTTTACCCTTTGAGTGATTCCGAGTGGAGGCCAGTGAGCTGTAGGGTGGACTCAGTGAGTCGAAGGGTAGACTCAGTTATGGTGGGACTCGAGGAGTTGTTCATACAACTCGGCGAGTCCAAGACAATCTTCTTAGATCGAAGAACAACTCGTCGAGTTGTTCATATGACTCGGTGAGTCAGATGCAGATTTTCTGAGTTCTTGAATCGAGAGGGTACTCGTCGAGTCGATGCCATGCTCGACGAGTAGCCATGAGTAGGGTTGAGAAGTGAGACTAGGGACTCGGCGACTTGGCAGCCCAACTCGGCGAGTCAGGTCAACTGTAGGTTGACTTTGACCGGGAGAGTTGACTTTGACCAGGGGTAAAAGAGTCATTTTACCCTATGCAGTGATTAGCATCTGATTGAGTGTGTTATGGAATTATAGCCGGGGAGATACCAGAGCAGCAGCAGTTAGTTTCCAGAGCCATATACACAGCAGCCGGTTCACGAGGTGAGTTTCCTTCCAGTAGGAACGGGTCTAAGGCCACAATGCCGGCCCGTTCAGTTAGCCGTAGTTTCTGGACTTCTGTCCAATGCAGTAGTTAGAATATTTGATGCCTCCGTGGCTCAGACATGATTTATGTGCTTATGCTAATTGATATGTTATGTTATGCTCAGTCAGTCAGCTTCGGACTTCGGTTCGATGTAGGGGACAAGGTCTCAGTCAGTCAGCTTCGGACTTTGGTCCGATGTAGGGGACAAGGTCCCAGTCAGTCAGCTTCGGACTTCGATCCGATGTAGGGGACAAGGTCCCAGCTAGTCAGCTTCGGACTTCGGTCTGATGTAGGGGACAAGGTCCCAGTCAGTTAGCTTCGGACTTCGGTTCGATGGAGGGGGGCAAGGCCCCCAGTATGTGCTTTATATGTTATTGCATGGTATGTGGTAGTTTGGGGGAGCTTACTAAGCTTCGTGCTTACAGTTTCAGTTTTGGTTTCAGGTACTTTCGCAAGCAATGCGAAGAGCTCGGGATGATGGCATCACACACACCACAGCTTTAGTTTTGTCCTGTGAGTTGATTCACTTTTTGATATGTTTGGATACAGTTGTGATACATCTTTCTCACAGTATTTTATTATGGATTTTGAACACGCAGCATATGGTTTTCATTATGTGATACTCAGTTTCATGGTTTTGTTATAATAAAAATCGAAATTTTTGGGTCGTTTCAAGTTGGTATCAGAGCCTTGGTTTGAGGGATTCAGATATACCTTCGGGTGTATCTGAACTCAAACTAAGGAAAAGATAAAAAGATTTTCAAAAAGGAAAAATGTTTTCAAATGGAATTTTGAAAAGCACTTAGAAAGAAAAGAATTTTTAAAACAAGATAAGGGTGTGGTGCATGCGATTAGCCGAGCTCAAGTAAGTACTCCCAAATTACCCATACAAGTTTTGTTATTCTGATTAATTGTTCCAGTTTCAGTAGAACAACATGCTAGTATAGGTCTAAGGATCTGGGAGGATGCCTTATGTGCCTGCTATATGTGTTTCAGCTTTATGAGAATTGCATGCTAGTATCGAGTAGACAACAGTAGGATAGCATGTTTAGGTTATGCCTGGTAGCGCGAGCTTAGCATTGTATGCTAGTTCAGTTTATCGTTATAAGAGTAGAATTGCTTGAGTAGTTTCCAGTGTCCGAATGAAGCTTGCTTCGTGCTTTGTAGAACTCTTGGTGATGAGAGTTAGCCGTTAGGTGAATACGTCACGTCACATGTGATCAGGGTTGAATAATCTCAGAGTGTTGGATTTGGCCCTATTGCGCAACTCTTGTTTGAGTCTAACCGTTGTAGGGACGAGCCTTTTACTCGAAGGATTATCCGAGCCTCACCACATGTGATGGTATTCAGGTGATGGCTAATTAGCATTACAAGGAGGCCTTCAGCAGTTGAGGACTGGTTTGAGTGGAGTCAAGGATTTCCCTAGGGCAAGCCTAGGATGAGAGTAGCAGAGATCAGTAGCAGTAGAAGTGACTTGGTAGAGTCAAGGCGGTTCTTGAGGAAAGTACGGATAGATGTGGAAGGTAGTATGGGCCCGTACTACTGAAAGCAGAGGATCCATACTCGAATCAAGGAAGGCCGAGACAAGACCAGGAAACTAGTAGTAGTATCAATGATCCCTTGAGATATTTTAGTTTTCTGACGTCGTTATGATGTGTTTCAGAATGGTGGTTTTGCGTTCGAGGCCAGCAGCCGGCAGTGGAGGCGCCAGGGAGGGATCAGGATCAGGCTCGGGGGTACGAGCGCATGGATGAGCAGACCATAGAGTTTCTTTCTTCAGAGATTACTCGTATCATTTTAGAGCAGACTCCTGTGATCTTCGGTTCGATCAAGGAGGGTATCCTAGAGCTGATGGATGTGAGGTTGGGCACTTTCCGTGCTGAGGTGGCGGCCATGATGGGGTCGCGCACACTTACATTCAGGGAGTTTAGGGCATGTGGAGCTCCAGACTACCACGGGGCGCGGGACCCCATAGCGAGTACTAGATGGTTGGTGGATGTGGCCAACGCTTTCCGCACGAGCAGGTGTCCCGAGGGGGACAAGGTTAGATTGGCATCCTGTCTTCTGAAGGACAGGGCACGGGATTGGTAGGAGGAGGTCGGACATACCATTGGAGATGATCCAGCATTGGATGCCATGACCTGGACTGATTTCTCTACCAGGTTCAGGGCGGAGTTTGCACCGGTTATTGAGGTGCAGCAGTTAGCCCGTGAGTTTTAGGACCTCACCCAGACTACAGAGACCGTGGCAGAGATCACCGCCAAGTTCAGGGGGAAGGCTCTTCTTGTTCCTCAGTATGCAGCCGATGAGGAGATGAAGAAGGCCCGTTATCATGAGATGTTGCGGAGCGATATTCGCCAGTCTGTGAGCCGATCCAACTGTAAAACGCTGGATGACATGATTGCCAAAGCTCGAGAGAGGGAGATTGATCTAGAGATGGAGAAGAAGAGGAAACCGGAGGCGGTTTCGGGTTCAGGAGGTTCGGGCAAAAAGCCCAAGGTTTCAGATCGTAGATCCAGGTTTCAGCCGAGCCACGATCGATGTGGCAGGTGTGGGAAGATGCACGATGGGGTGTGCAAGGCAGGGAGCTCCGGCTGCTTCAAGTGCGGTCGGACTGGGCATTTGAGCTGGGATTGTACGGCTCCTGCTATTGCCGTTGCAGCATCAGATCTGATTTGCTTTCAGTGCAATCAGAGGGGACATAAAAAGTCCCAGTGTCCGAGTTTAGCTGCAGTAGGGAAGGTGGCTGCGCCTGCCCCTGCTACTTTGAGGATTACAAATGACCGGCAGGGCCGAGCCGAGGCGCCAGTGGCGAAGAGTAGGGCGTTTCAGATGACAGCAGAGGAGGCGCGAGCGACTCCTGACGTGGTGACGGGTATGTATCTTCCATTCATCTCTGTATTATTATTATTGTTTGATTATTGCTTATGATTATATGTTTTATATAGGGTCGTTCTCTGTGAACGACATTTCTGCTATGGTATTATTCGATTCAGGGGCTACCCGATCATTTGTATCGCTTGCGCTTAGCAAGAGATTTAGTGGAGCTCCAGGGGAGCTGGATTATCCTTTAGAGGTTGAGATAGCGGATGACAGGACCGTGAGGGTCGCCAGAGTGCATAGAGAGTGTTCTCTTCAGTTGTTCGACGAGCAGTTTTCAGTGGACCTGGTTCCTATTCCCCTGCGAGGGAATAAGGTTATAGTGGGCATGGATTGGCTGAGCCCCAATGGGGCGATGATTGATTGTGAGCAGCAGTTAGTGAGGGTTCGCACTCCCAGTGGGGGAGAGTTAGTGATTTAGGGCGAGAGGCCACATCGCGGACCAACCTTTTGTTCTGCCGCGAGAGCGAGACGTTATTTCTAGCAGGGTTGCGTGGGTTATATAACTTATGTCTTGGATGCCCGGGAGAAGGGCAAGACGGCAGTT
Source organism: Lactuca sativa (assembly GCF_002870075.4). Lineage (NCBI taxonomy): Eukaryota > Viridiplantae > Streptophyta > Magnoliopsida > Asterales > Asteraceae > Lactuca > Lactuca sativa. Next base: position 33,301,731 of record NC_056630.2, on the reverse strand, counting down.
GATGATGTTCCAATAGTGCGAGACTTCCCTGATGTATTTCCTGAGGATTTACCGGGAATACCTCCTGAGAGACAGGTTGAGTTTAGGATCGACCTGATTCCTGGTGCGGCTCCGATAGCCAAGGCACTGTATCGTCCAGCTCCCCCTGAGATACAGGAGTTGTCTACGCAGCTGCAGGAGCTGCTAGACAAGGGTTTCATTCGGCCGAGTAGTTCGCCTTGTGGAGCGCCGATCCTGTTTGTGAGGAAGAAGGATGGGTCACATCGTATGTGTATAGATTACCGGGAGTTGAATAAGGTAACGGTGAAGAACAGTTACGCACTTCCGAGAATAGATGATTTGTTTGATCAGCTTCAGGGAGCGTCTTGGTTCTCCAAGATCGATCTACGCTCCGGGTATCATCAGATGCGGGTTAGAGATGAGGATGTGTAGAAGACTGCTTATGGTCATTATGATTTGTGGTGATGCCATTTGGGCTCACCAATGCTCCAGCCGCATTCATGGATCTCATGAATCGCGTGTGCAGGCCGATGCTGGATCGGTCAGTGATAGTATTCATAGATGATATCTTGGTGTATTCCAAGACGCAGGAGCAGCACGAGGAGCACCTGAGGGAGGTGCTGGAAGTTTTGAGGAGGAAGAGACTTTTTGCAAAGTTCTCCAAGTGTGAGTTCTGGTTGCGCGAGGTGTAGTTCCTGTTGGGTTTTGAGCATTCTAACACTCCTAAGTGTACATGCAACCCTAAATACCTTGGATCTATGTTTTCTCTATTATACATGCAAATAAGAACTTCCAAGGTATTATCCTAATCTAGCGTACAAAACAATGACTATAGCAAGATAGAATACATACCTCTTTGGTGTAGAAAGTCTTCATGAAGCTTGAGTGCCTAGTGCCCCAAGTGTGACACCTCAAATGGAATCACAATCACCAAAACACTTAGAATAGCTTGAGAGAATTCTACAACTCATGAAATCGGCTAGCCCTTTCACTTCACACACTAGTGGCCGATTTTGGTCAAGAATAAGATGTTTATATAGTTAGGGTTACACCATGTAAACCCTAATTGACATGGCCTTTCATTTCCATGATCCATGGGTACAAATACACGATGGAGCATCCATGGACCATCCTATGGGTTTTAGCCCAACTTGATTATCCATGGAGCATTAGCCCACTATACAAGTATGGATGATTTACACAATCAACCCATATATTTAATTAGCCTTCTTTTGATCACTTAATTAATCCTAGATTAATTCTTGATCAATACTAATTAAATAATCTTATTTTTCTTATTATTAATATACTAGAACTTATAATATATTAATAACCATAAGTGTCTTATTTCTCTCATTATAGTCTATCCAAGTGCATGATGGTATGCAACCCAAATGGACCATGCCGGGTCGGGTCAAGTCTTACCAATTATAGTTATGGACTTAGACATTAATCCAACAGTCTCCCACTTGGGTAAGTCTAAAACTATTATTGAGTATGACTTCAAGAACCAACTGGCAATCGTAGCTCTCAAAAGCTTCTGTCGAACTCTGACCTTGTAGATGAACTCTGACCTTTGTCAATGACTTGTCCATTATATAAGGGATCATATATTCCTCCATTCTAGATATCATATGGACTGAGACATGGATTATAATCATTCTCTCTGTCCATTTGTTGTTTCCCGATTTTCGATTTATGACGACTGACTAATTGAACAAATCAAATCAGTCCTGGCCCGGCCGAGCACTTCCATTTGTCATCATCAAATCATCGAGGGGCCCACAGATATCACTTTTATCCTGAAGGTAAAAGGAACGGATAAACTTCGACTCATATGGCTTGTTCTACTACTTGTTGAATCATACACAAAGGCACATTTTATAGCACCGAGTTACCAAATGCGTTTTCGTGCAATCAATGTACAACCAACTCATAGTGACAACTCATATCTCTAGGTTTGAAGAATATAAGATATTATCGTCTCATGATCACTCGTGATAAAATCCATGAAGTGATTCCAATGAGCGCGGGTTGAATCCAATACTCAGAACTTATGAGCACTCATGAGTGTTGTAGCCCTTTGTCCAACACCTTAGACCTCTACAAGCCAACCCATGACAGTCTTGATTCATATCTACTTCCAACATATGACCGACTGTGGATGGTTTGAATAACTTAGTCATTCCGGAAGAATAACCTAGTTTATTCGGGAAGTCAAAACATGAAAAATGAAACACAATAATAATTGAATCCAATATGGTATCAATACCTATGAACATAAATAAAACACCTTTTATTTATCACCATATGATTACACATTATTCATTGTATACTGTTTCAGCTATCAACTTTATTCTTGAATTTAAAACAATAGTTGCCCCATGCTCCAAGCATGTACACTATGTTTTCTAAACACTAGTCATGCCATACACCAAGTATGCATACTATGTTTGTTTATGACCTTTACTTTGTGAACTAGATCAATTGAACATAACTTCAATGATTCTCTTTTCACACTCCCAAATCCTTACTGCAAATGCAAGAATTCCAAATTCATGCCATTTACTGAAATCTGTTAGATTCTAAACTTATATGCATTGATCCTCTTGTAACGATTATGCACAAACTCACAAAGACTTGGCAACAATCATTACAGAGTATTCCAAAAGAGATCAACTCCTTGGAAATATCCTTCTTGCATTAAGTTTCCTTAATCTTATACAGATTGAAATTCTAACTTTGAAACATTTCCAGATTCCATTTTGACTATCACTTCTGAACAAGAGTTGCCTCCTTACAGATTATGTCAATATGGTCCTTCCAGAATTATCACTATAATTCCAATTGTCCTTGAGCAACCAATCTTTGGTAAACCTTAGATTGTTCTCAACAATTGTTTAATCCTTTTAGTCATATCCAGTTCTAAACCTTTTCTCTTCTTAATGCCCCAGGCATTTGGAAAATTTTAGAAAGGATGAATATAGCACATGTAATCGATCCTATATCCGAAGCATATGGGACACGATTCATGATGTCTCACATAAAGACTAAACCAGTCTTTTGCTATAACATTTCCATTTTTATTTGCCAAGTTCTCATAATTCAGATTATGAAAAGGGATGTCGTAATCATAATCGAATTTTAGAACGCAAATAATGGACCCATATACATAATTTCCTTATGTTGAGCCATTCCAACATGAAATTCATATATATATCCTTGACTAAATGATTAAAACCTCACGATCTAAGCTTATAGATTTGAGATGAAGTATAATTTCCTCTCCCTTAATTATAGCAAAACAACTCTTTCCCAATTGAAACTTTTTGTTTTCTATAATTAACACTGCTAACTTGCAATACTTATCATAATTATCGTGCTCCCACTAACATGATGATTATTAGCATAACACTTATGCTCCCACTAGCTTTGACATGTTCTTAGAAATCACCTGGACTTCTAGAAATCAATACTTCATTGACTTTCATACCAAAGTTCAGATTTCTGATACTAGATTGTTTTGATAAAACTTTATCAAAATCATACACCTTCCCTTAGATAGCACACTTGTGTGTCTAAACAATTATGAAGAGGTATGCCGTAATCATAATGGTTAGACATTTTTGCCACTTCTCACAAGTCCAGGTTAGTGTGCCGGTAAACCACACACGCTCCACTAACGACTTTGAGAATGCAAATATCACAATTGCTATCTAGCTAAAATCTACTTAGTGAAAGTGTTTCCTCACCATCATTTTCATGAATCGGAGAGAAACCTTATGACACTTAGATTTATATGGTGTATGAGTTCCTACCCATATGAATTTGTAAAACCCATAATCACAAGACAAAGATAATGACAAATCCAAAACCATATGGATTGAACTCAATCTTAATTTCTTGCCACCTGGCAGCTCAAGGGCCTGCCATTGCTTCCAAGTTGTTGTGCAACAAATTGAGAACTCTAAGAACTCATATGCAAAGCCAACTTTAACTGGAATGGGCACAGAATATGTCAACACGATAGGCTATGAACCTCAAGTTGTGTGCTAGTGAAGAACTTCAGGTTCCATTCTTGATTAGTTCTTGAGACTTTCAAGACCTTTCAGACTCCCACTGTCCTCTTGACATATAAGACTCCCTTGTCAAACATCCAAGAGATAGTGCGGATTCTAATCAAGACAAACACTTCACACAATTGGCTTAAGTTGGTCTTTGTTTTATCCAAAACATCATAACTTACCAATTTCAAATGTACTAGAGTAGAAAACTTTTATTCTTACATTTGACAAGTGTTTTAAACCTTCTTTTGAGACATGTCACTCAAGTTACAATCTTGGAGTATGACTCTAAGACTTGTATTGGAATGAAGTATGACTCATCTTCTTGATTTAACCACTTCAACAATTCAAGTTCCTCTTCTTAGTCATAAGAATGCACTAAGATTTTCCTTAGAGAACTAATTTTGATATGGTTTCTTAATCATTAAGATGATCACAAAAACTGATACTAAAGTACTCTCCCATCTTTTCAGATTTGAGAAACTTTTATCCTTCTCCCCAATTTGATTCTTCTTATTCGCTCTGCCATACATTGGAACCTTTTCCAATGTCTCAGAGTTACACTTAAGCTTGTAAGTATAATCATATTTACTAAGCTTTAGTAACCTATGACGAATAGTCTTATCAAACTTTTGTGGTGGACTTAATCAGTGCACAAGAATGTGTACTCGATCCTTTAGTCCTTTACTTGACTCACACATCCATGTGAACAAGTAATTAGTCTTAATTTTCCAAAACTTGAAAGTTCTCATTCATCATGCTATACAACTTGCATGATTCCAAGTTCCGATCCAATTGAAACTTGGGTGATGAGAATCTTTTCTTATTTGGTAAATCTAGACATTGCCACAAATGAAAGAATCAATTTCATATTTCCACTCTTGCTCTTAATGGAATCATATAAGCAACAATTTTTCCTTAAATGCCATTGTAAGGATATTTTAAAATAAATAAAATCAAAAATTTTTCTTTTATTTTAAAACTTTGCGGAAAAACTAATCCTTATAATCCATATGAAAACTTGTTGTTAGCTATTCCTAAGCAAAAATATCATAACTCCTAAGAAGTAGCTAAAGAATCCGATTTTCAAGCTATGCGATAGAAATCCATCTACGCGATCAGATTCAGCATATTTTTTCTTTAAGTTTCTTCACTTTTCTTTGATTCTTAAACATCACCATGTGACCCAGTCACATCATGTATCAAGAATCTCAGAATAGAAACTTAGTAGAGTTAGATAGTGGACTTTACCTGAAGTAGAGTCAAACTTATTGACTTTAACATCCTTAGGTAAATTTGGCAGTTTCGCAACCAATGCCCCTTCCTTTGGCAATATAAACATATGGACCCTTTGATAATGGTACACGAGACTATCACAGACTTAGCTTTTCTCTTTACCATTTGGTCAACCGAGTTGACTATGGCTAATCCCTTTCCATTGGGAAGAGAATGCTTTACTAGATATCCAATGTCATCATTGTCAATGTCCATAAAGTTTTAGGAAGTTGATATTAACAAATAGATACGATCATTAAGGGTCTTGTCATAGTCTGTTTCATAGGTGTCCCAAAGGAACTCACTATGTGACTTAGAAAGTGATTGAACCACCAACTTTCTCAAGACTTTGACACCCAACTCTCCCGGCTTGTCAATATGTGACTACATCTCCAAGATGTGATCACATCTAGACCTTGCCTTGCCAATAGGGCTTGAGTGACCTTAAACTTTTCAAGAACTTGTGGGTTAGGGAGAATAGTTGGAGGAGGTGAATGAAGTATGATTTCCATGGGACATCATCTTCATTAGGAAACCTTGTTTCAAGAGATTTGGGAAGATCATAGGTGTCTATACCAGACATCTTTTGGGAGATATTCAAGATAGTTGATTTAAAGTCCTTAATATGACACCCGATATGAAATATTAAGGCTAGGACCCAACAAACTATTTTATAACTTAGAAGAGGTATGCCGTAATCCAAGCTATAAAATATTTGAAGGTAGGTGAATGACGATTCACCAATTTCCACCTAGATAAACGAAATGTATTATTAGGTTTTAATTGGTTTTGAAACTCCTAGATCTTTGAGATTCATTGAACTGTTCAAAGGCATGTTTCAATCTCGAGTGTGCCCTTCAGGTTTTGTGACTGGGATGCCGAGGATCACAAAACAAGGTGTGAAGTAACCATGCAAATTACTTGGTATCCTTAAGTGTTTACCCCTTAATCGATGTGCCGGTTAACCACACACGCTCCATCGATACTATGATAAACATTAAGTTACCCTTTGCCTACCTTGTTAAATACGCGTTAGTGTGCCAGTTAACCACACACGCTCCACTAACCGATTTAAACAAAGTGCAAAGTGTAATTTCATGGATTAGCACCTTATTCACATTTTTCCTAAGTAACTAAGATTGGGCATTATTAAGAGTTTAGTTACTTAGTATTTATCATTAATACTTTTAATGAAGGGAGAATTTATAAGTCCTTGTCTTACCCGTTCGGCTAACGACCCTCCACCGGTCAAGCAAGCGGTGGGTGAGAGTGGACACCCATTAAGTTGTCATTTTATAGGCAACAACCTTATACCCACCTTATAGACCGGCTTCGTGAATGAGGCGTACTAGCGGTAAGACTGACTTTACTCTTATACATATATATATTATTAACTTATAATATTATAAAGTATAAGGGTTGAATTTTAACTTTTAAAATTCTAAGGGCTAACTTGGAATTAAAGTATTCATAAGTGAAAACTTTTCAAATTCCAAAACTTGAGGGCAAGTTTTGAAACTATTCAAAACTAATTAACTCCATAACTTATGTGTTTAAAGTAGTTTAATCCAAAAACTCTTCAAGTTCCATAACTTGAGGACAAGTTATGGAAGACTTTAAACTAATAAAAGAAGTAACTTTTTCTTTATTTTATAACTTATGGATTTAATTATGGTTACATATTTTTCTATAATGAAGTGACTCTTGAACTTCCATAACTTGAGGACAAGTTATGGAGTCATAAAAATTATTCAATGACACAAGACTCTTCATTTTTGTAACCATTGCCAACTCTTATGAATTTTATGAGTCTTTAATGTGACTCTTCATGTAACTTGAGGACAAGTTACACAAACACATTTTATACTCAACTCTTAGATTAAAATGGATTGAAAACAACTATTTCAATTAACTTTTCTATTAATCTAAGCAACTCATAAGAACAAGATAATTCAAATCAAACTTTTTCATGTAATTAGTCTAAACCTTAAACCAATACAAAACATGAATCTATTGACAATTATCTTGGAAAATGGATTAGCATGAACATTACCACATCAAAAACAAGTTTATAAGTTCAAAAACCTCTTAGGGTAATGTTCCTAGTCCAATTCCAGCCAAAAAAGTCGAATTTATGCTGTCTAGGGGTCCAACTCGTCGAGTGCACAAACCAACTCGGCGAGTTGGATGCATTTTGCCTTGGACTCGGCGAGTCCATTCATGGACTCGGCGAGTCTGCTGGGCAGACAGCATCAAAACTCGATTTTCCAGCTTCTTTTGCAAGTATAACAAGAAAACAAGCCTAGGCTCTGATACCACTGTTGGGTTTTGAGCATTCTAACACTCCTAAGTGTACATGCAACCCTAAATACCTTGGATCTATGTTTTCTCTATTATACATGCAAATAAGAACTTCCAAGGTATTATCCTAATCTAGCATACAAAACAATGACTATAGCAAGATAGAATACATACCTCTTTGGTGTAGAAAGTCTTCATGAAGCTTGAGTGCCTAGTGCCCCAAGTGTGACACCTCAAATGGAATCACAATCACCAAAACACTTAGAATAGCTTGAGAGAATTCTACAACTCATGAAATCGGCTAGCCCTTTCACTTCACACACTAGTGGCCGATTTTGGTCAAGAATAAGATGCTTATATAGTTAGGGTTACACCATGTAAACCCTAATTGACATGGCCTTTCATTTCCATGATCCATGGGTACAAATACACGATGGAGCATCCATGGACCATCCTATGGGTTTTAGCCCAACTTGATTATCCATGGAGCATTAGCCCACTATACAAGTATGGATGATTTACACAATCAACCCATATATTTAATTAGCCTTCTTTTGATCACTTAATTAATCCTAGATTAATTCTTGATCAATACTAATTAAATAATATTATTTTTCTTATTATTAATATACTAGAACTTATAATATATTAATAACCATAAGTGTCTTATTTCTCTCATTATAGTCTATCCAAGTGCATGATGGTATGCAACCCAAATGGACCATGCCGGGTCAGGTCAAGTCTTACCAATTATAGTTATGGAGACATTAATCCAACAGTTCCTTGGTCACCTCGTCAACCAGAAGGGTATTTTGGTGGATCCGGCCAAGATAGAGGCGGTGATGTAGTGGGAGGTCCCGAAGTCTCCATCCGAGATTCGGAGCTTCCTAGGGTTGGTAGGGTATTATCGGAGGTTCATTCAGGATTTCTCCAAGATAGCAGTGCCGCTCACCCGACTGACCAAGAAGTCAGTGGTATTTCGTTGGGGGCCTGAGCAGCAGGCAGCATTCGAGACCCTCAGAAAGAGATTGTGCGAGGCTCCGATCCTTACCTTGCCAGAGGGAGTAGAGGACTTCGTAGTCTACTGTGATGCCTCAATCACAGGTATGGGAGCAGTGTTGACGCAGCGAGGCCATGTGATAGCTTACGCCTCGAGGCAGTTGAAGCCTCATGAGGCTAACTATCCTACCCATGATTTAGAGCTGGGGCGGTTGTGTTTGTCCTCAAGATCTGGAGACATTATTGTTATGGGGTCCATTGTACTATCTACACGGATCACAAGAGTTTGAGGTACCTTATGGATCAGCCGAGTCTGAACATGAGGCAGAGGAGATGGTTGGATGTGCTGAAGGATTATGATTGTGAGATCCTTTACCACCTAGGGAAGGCCAACGTGGTGGCCGACGCCCTAAGCCGCAAAGTGTCGGCAGCCCCTATCAGGGATTTGTGTTTGAGGATGACAGTGATTACTCCATTGTTGGAACGGATCAAGGAGGCTCAGGTTGAGGGCCTCACGGAGGAGAGGCGAAAGTGTGAGAGGATAGTGGGCCGAGTAGCTTCGTTTGATTATCACAGTCGGGGATTGCTGACGCTTCATGGGAGAGTGTGGGTAACGTACTGGGGTGGAGTACGGCAGGTGTTGCTGGACGAGGCTCATAAGTCTCGATTTTCTATCCACCCAGGGGCGACGAAGATGTATAGAGATCTTCGACCCGATTATTGGTGGCCCTGCATGAAGCGGGATGCCGCTTGGTATGTTGAGAGATGCCTGACCTGCAGGAAGGTCAAGGCGGAGCACCAGAGGCCTCACGGCAAGATGCAGACGTTAGACATTCCCGTGTGGAAATGGGAGGACATCACCATGGATTTTATCACCAAGCTTCCCAGAACTGCGCGAGGAGTAGATTCGATATGGGTAGTAGTGGATCGGTTGACAAAGAGTGCTCATTTTATCCCGATCCAGGAGAGTATATCGGCAGAAAAGTTAGTCGATATCGATGTGCGTGAGATCGTGGCACGTCATGGAGTGCCGGTATCGGTGGTGTCAGACCGAGATGTCCGTTTTACATTCAGATTCTGGAAGCGGTTTCACGACGAGATGGGTACTCGTTTTCATTTCAGCCCCGCTTTCCACCCTCAGACGAACTGGCAGAGTGAGAGGACGATTCAGACTCTCGAGGACATGCTCCGGGCATGTCTTTTAGACTTCGGTGGCTGTTGGGATACGTATCTTCCATTAGCGGAATTTTCATATAACAACAGTTATCATGCGAGCATTGATCGACCTCCCTTTGAAATGCTTTATGGGAGGAAGTGTAGGACCCCGATTTGTTGGGGCGAGGTTGGTCAGCGAGTCGTTGGGAGCATGGAGGTGGTGCTCAAGATGACCGAGTTGATTCAGCAGGTCCGTAGTAGACTGCAGACTGCGCAGACTCGGCAAAAGAGCTACGCCGACAGGAGGCGTTCAGACTTGGAGTTCCGGGTGGGCGATATGGTCCTTCTGAAGGTCTTACCCTAGAAGGGTGTCATCAGGTTTCGGAAGAGGGGAAAGCTGGGTCCCAGGTTCATTGGTCCTTTCAGGGTTTTGGCCCGGGTGGGTCGGGTTGCTTATCGGTTGGATCTTCCGGTAGAGCTTAGCCAGATCCACAACACTTTCCATGTATCTCAGTTGAGGAAGTGTTTGGTGGATGAGTCAGCAGTTGTTCCTCTAGAGGATATTCAGGTTGATAGCAGCCTGAATTATATTGAGAGGCCGGTCGCGATTCTGGATCGGAAGACAAAGACCTTGAGGAACAAGGCAATTCAGCTAGTGAAGGTGCAGTGGCAGCACCGGAAGGGGTCTGAGTGGACGTGGGAGGCTGAGGAGGAAATGAGAGAGCACTACCCGAAGTTATTTGCAGATTTAGCCATAGTAGACTTCGAGGACGAAGTCTGAGACAAGTGGGGGAGAATTGTAACACCCCATTCCTGGTATGTTGCTTACGTGGCATTTATTTTGAGGTTTTTGTGAGGGACTCGACGAGTCTATGGCCCCACTCGTCGAGTAGGGACGGGATTTCGAGCACGTGTTAGTCGGCGATTCGGCGAGTCCATATTCGGGACTCGGCGAGTCTGCCTGCCAAGTAGAAACCCTAAATCCCCGGGTTCGCACCCTATTTAAACAACCTTATGAGCCCCCAAACTCATCCCCTTCACCCTCAGAGCATCATTTAGCAAACCCTAATCGTTTCCTTGGTTATCTGTGCATTTCCTATGTGAATCTTGAAGTTTTGAAGAGAAGGAGGAGGCTAGGTTCAAAGGAGAAGAAGAAGATCCAAGGTCTTGCTTCCATTTCAGAGTTCATTGAGGTATTTCTCGGAAACCTCCTGTTTTATGCTTAAAACCTCCATTAGATCATTTCTAGGGCTAGTTTGATGTATTTTCAAACCTTATAGTTGTATGGATGCCTTAATAGGTCGAGATATCCCTAGATCTGTTCATTTATGAGTTGTAGAGCCTGGATCTATTGCCTTTTTGAAGTTACTTTGCATAAGAGCCCTAGATCTAGCCTTTATCATGCTTTTTGAGCCTTATAATCTTCATTAATGCTTTTGGACACGTAAAGATAGAATCTTTACGTGTTAATCGGACTAAGGAAGTTCAGATCTATAAAGTGTATGCGGTGGTTTTGATCAGAATCGAGTTTTAGGATCTGCATGCATGTGACTCGGCGAGTCGTTCTTTGGACTCGGCGAGTCCGGTCGCGAGTCCCCAATATTTACCCTTTGAGTGATTCCGAGTGGAGGCCAGTGAGCTGTAGGGTGGACTCAGTGAGTCGAAGGGTAGACTCAGTTATGGTGGGACTCGACGAGTTGTTCATACAACTCGGCGAGTCCAAGACAATCTTCTTAGATCGAAGAACAACTCGTCGAGTTGTTCATATGACTCGGCGAGTCGGATGCAGATTGTCTGAGTTCTTGAATCGAGAGGGTACTCGTCGATGCCATGCTCGATGAGTAGCCACGAGTAGGGTTGAGAAGTAAGACTAGGGACTCGGCGAGTTGGCGACCCAACTCGGCGAGTCAGTTCAACTGTAGGTTGACTTTGACCAGGGGTAAAAGAGTCATTTTACCCTATGCAGTGATTAGCATCTGATTGAGTGTGTTATGAAATTGTATCCGGGGAGATACCGGAGCAGCAGCAGTTAGTTTCCAGAGCCATACACACAGCAGCCGGTTCACGAGGTGAATTTCCTTCCCGTAGGAACGGGTCTAAGGCCACAATGCCAGCCCGTTCAGTTAGCCGTAGTTTCTGGACTTCGGTCCAATGCAGTAGTTAGAATGTTTGACGCCTCCGTGGCTCAGACAGGATTTATGTGCTTATGCTAATTGATATGTTATGCTATACTCAGTCAGTCAGCTTCGGACTTCGGTTCGATGTAGGGGACAAGGTCTCATTCAGTCAGCTTCGGACTTCGGTCCGATGTAGGGGACAAGGTCCCAGTCAGTCAGCTTCGGACTTCGATCCGATGTAGGGGACAAGGTCCCAGCTAGTCAGCTTCGGACTTCAGTCTGATGTAGGGGACAAGGTCCCAGTCAGTTAGCTTCGGACTTCGGTTCGATGGAGGGGGGGCAAGGCCCCTAGTATGTGCTTTATATGTTATTGCATGGTATGTGGTAGTTTGGGGGAGCTCACTAAGCTTCGTGCTTACAGTTTCAGTTTTGGTTTCAGGTACTTCCGCAAGCAAAGGGAAGAGCTCGGGATGATGGCATCGCACACACCACAACTTTAGTTTTGTCCTGGGAGTTGATTCACTTTTTGATATGTTTGGATACAGTTGTGATACATCTTTCTCACAGTATTTTATTATGGATTTTGAACACGTAGCATATGGTTTTTATTATGTGATACTCTGTTTCATGGTTTTGTTATAATAAAAATCGAAATTTTTAGGTAGTATTTTTGGGTCGTTTCAGGAGCTCCAGTGATATTCATGATAAAGAAGGACAGAAGCATGAGAATGTGTGTAGACTACCGAGAGCTGAACAAGGCAATGGTAAAGAACAGGTATCCATTACCAAGGATTAATGACCTATTCGATCAGCTGCAAGGATCGAGCTATTTCTTAAATATCGATTGTTGGGTCAAAATATGGTTTATACTTTGATTTTCTTGGCAATTATATTTTTCTGTAATATTTATGGAGTTTATGGTCATGATTACGGTTGAGTTTACGGCCGTAAACACCTTACGGCCATAAACCCATTTACGGCCCCTGTTATCCAGCCCATGTACCCTAGTATATATATAGGTGTTAGGGTGAGGAGTAGAGATTGATAAACCCTAGAGATTGTATGGCTAAGAGAGAGAGGAAGAGAGAGCATATTGTGTGAAAGAATCTATTGTAAGGAATTTCATTCATATCATCAACACAATCAAGATTCTTAATATTCTTCTTCTCCTTTTCTTCTTATTGTGATCAGGCATCATTCGTTTGATTCGGATTCCGCACCATCAAACGGATCTGATTGATACACAGACAGATTAGGGACTTACAATTGGTATCAGAGCTTGGTTGTATCAGTCAATTTTGTCAGATTTGGAGCATTATTTGATCTTATTTTCGAAATATTCTTGCGTTTTTGGATAGATCTCTGAAAAATAAGGGGGTTTGTTTTTCGTGTTTTTCATAAAAAAGGGTTTTTGATCGAGTTTTGGAACAAAAAAGTAAAAAAATCGGTGTTTTTTGTCGTAATCAGCGAGGAGTTTGCGGCCGGCGGCTAGGGTTCCGAAGAGTTTGCGGCCAATGTTTGCGGTTCGAGGAGTTCGCGGTCAGAGGTTACGGTCCGAGGCCTCGCACGATTACGGTCTGAGGCCTCGCACAATTATGGCCCGAGCTTGCGGCTCGGAGTTTACTGCTCAGCATCCTCGCACTTCAGCAGCCTCGCACTCAACAGCTCGTTCAGCAAGCCTCGCAGCACAGCAGCGTCAAATAAAAAGGTAGCGAAGGTGCAGGTGCCGGGGATCCAACTCAACTAGCCGAATCCTTGTTGCTTTTCTTCGAAATTTAAACTATAACCCGTCTTTCTCGCAGCAAGTTTTCCTATTTTGACACTTTTAACCCAAAATTCAATTCCTTTCTAATTTTAAATTCCTTTTTCATCTTTTAAAAAACAAAAAAAAAATATTAATAATAATAATAATAATAATAATAATAATAATAATAATAATAATAATAATAATAATAATAATAATAATAATATAATAATAATAATAAAAAATAATAAAAATAATTAAAAAAAACTGTTTTTGACTTTTATTTTTGATTTTTTATTTTGACTTCGACTTCCAAGTTTGACCTTTGACTTTAAACTTTGACTTTTTCGTTTAACTTTTAATTTTTCAAATTTAGCTTTTCGGTTTGACTTTTAAGTTTGACTTTTGAGTTTAATTTTTTAAATTTAACTTTTAAGGTTGACTTTTCGGGTTTATAATCAAAGGGTTTGACTTTTAAGTTTGATTTTCGCTTCTAGTTGTGCTTTTTAATTGATTTTAAGGTCTACGAGGGAGTTGAAAACATGAAAGAGAGTGGTCAGGATATGTTAAGACAAAATTTCAACATTTTCGATTATATCCCTGGAGAAACCTTCAAAACTCAGTTGTAGCGATTTATTACACATACTATGAGATGAATATAGCAGGGATCTTCTTGTCCAAATCCGAGATAAACAAAAAGCTATTGAATTCACTTCCGAAATCGTGGGATATGAACGTAGTTGTCATCAAGAAGACAAAAGATCTCAATCATCTTAGTCTTGCTGATGTAGTTACATGTACTCTAGTTTGTGAAGCTACGATTAAATTTCTGAAAACATTCCGGTCACTGAAGTTACATGTACTCCAGTTTGTGAAGCTACGATTAAATTTCTTCGGGAACAAATTGATTTATTAAAAATAGAAGTTGAGGACCTGAGATATGAAGGATATCAACTCAGGAAAGGACAGAAACCCCTGAAGGCTGAATTAGAAGTAAAAACCAAGGACATTAGGAAACTTCAGGAAGAGTATAGAAACAAGTGTGAAAATTATGACTATATTAAGAGACAACTTGTTGTTGTAACTGAAGAAATTGAAACATTGAAAATTAAGTGTGGAAAAACAGACGTTAGTTTCAAAAATTATACTGCGTCAAGTCAGACAGTCGAGTCATTTTTGAAACCCAATTAAAATTCAAAGATAATCAAAACAAGGGTCTAGGTTATGAAAGTGTTCCTCTACCTTTCAATCATAACTACAGATCCATCCCTATGACACAGGAAGAAATTGACAGGGAGTCACATCTTAAATATGGAAAACCAGCTGGATTTGTGTCAGGAGGAGTTATTAAAGTTGAAAATACTAATGTTTCTACTTCATGTGTAGGTAAAGTAGCAGAAGATGAGAACAAGGAGTGCACTATTGAACAAACCAACATCTCCTTGACTATGAATCTGTTGCTTCGAACTCGGCTGTTTCTTATTAACCTGTTATTGAGAAATACAGGCCACCAATTCCAGCGCAACAAAATGCTTGCTGCAAGTGTGCGTGTGGCAAAAACAAGAGACAATGCAAGGATACGCCACCAGGGGCAGAAAGAAATAACTTTATAGTGAAGAAAAAGACTTGTTTTCACTGTGGAACACCTGGACACATTGCGAGAAATTGTCCTAATCGCGCATACATTCCCTACTATACACAAGGATGGCAGAACACGCCAAGAGGGAGATACTTCAAAAGAAACCCCTCAAGGTCACGTTCAGACAATATTGATTGGAACGCGTAGAAGGCCAAGAATCAATTTCACAAGCCCAAGAATCAAAATTCCAAGGACAAGGAGGGAACGTCGGCCAAGAAGCCCAATCCAAGAGATGCTCCAGTGAAGCCAAGACTGGTTAGGTCAAAGTCATCTCGGCAGCTGACTTCAAGTGCTAAATCAAGTGCTGAGGCACCCACCGGATCGAACAAGAAATGGGTTAAACCCGAATATAGATGGGTACCAAAGGTGAAAACTCCCAAATCTTCTAATGACTAATATTTCATCGTCTTCTGTTTGTGATAAGCAGGATATGTCATGGGAGAGAGTACCCTGCATTGATGAAAAAGGTCGACCCAGTTTCAAAATGGACTGGGTTCCAAATACCAATTAATCCCGCTCTGTGTCGGAGCAGCTATGGAGGCATATCATCAGACTTTGGTTTGTTCGTAGTGGCTGTTCCAGGCACATGATAGGGGACATATCTCAACTATACAACATTCAAAACTTTGTTAGAGAGTATGTGTCCTTTGCGGGATAGGAAGGAAGGGAAGAAAAGAAGGGATCACATGGGGTTAGTGCTTAATGACATGAAGAATTTTCGGATCTGTTCTGAGATTATGCGTGTTGTTCTCAGACCTTCTGGATGCAAATTCAATCGGTGACTTACGGTTTGAGTTTTCTTCTCTATACTATGGAGTTTTTTCCTTAAGTTGATTCGTTCTAAAGACTAATTTTTGTTTTAGGATAGTTTAAATTTGCTCATTTACTTTCATTTCTTTCCTATGCACAAAAATTAGAAAATTTTAAGTTAAAAAAAAATTCCAAAAACATTACAAAATCAAAAAATCAAAAAAAATATGGTGTTAATGGAATGTGCCTGCAGGAGATGTTTTGGGAAATGAAATTAGCAAGTGATAACGGGCAATCTAAATCGGCGTAACGTACCTAAGTTGAATCGTCTATGCTCTGTGCTCGATGCGCTGGTAGGCACAAAATATTTTAAATGGACTTGACTAGGGAGAGTTGAACCTAATGAGTTTAAGGACTTGACAAATTTTGACCTAGTTAGATCCGTTTAACCTGATTTCACGATGCTCGGATAGGTTGAGCAGGGAGATATACATGGGAATCTACCGGTCACATTAAATAACCCGTATCTAGAACTGTGGATTCACTTTTCCTCGATGTGCGGATTCTATCCTTAATTCCAGTTGGATGGGGCGACTGGTAAATTCCGATAAATTAGGTCTGTAGAATATCATTTTCTTTCCTTCTGTCTGTCAGTCATTTGTTGTCTCCTTTGCGTGACTTCCAATCCGACCTGGTACACAACATATGCAACTCTATTTCTCTGCAGGCTATATATATGAAATTCCTCTCATCTGTTAGCCATATGATGTCTCCTTAGCGTGACTTCCAATCCGACCTGGTACACAGCATATGCAACCTTCTACTTCTCAACCCCTCTGAAAAAATAAGCAATAGAATTCTGAAGCTATCCTCTTTCTGAATGGTTGTCTGCTCACCCGGTGTAAGGAGTACTCTGGAAGTTCTTGATGGCTGGGGCATATCAGGAAGCAGGAAATATGTTCTAGTACACTTAAAATTGAACACATATAGATTGTCTGTAGATCTCGCTGCTAGATTTAGCTGGACAACAATATCCCTAGTTGTAGTCAGTTAAATGGTCATAAGAAAAATCTATTTAAGAATTAGGGCCAATCATGATAATAAAGTTATAATTAGATATATGCATGTATCATGTCATTGGTAAATTGTCCAAATCTTGTCACAAATGTTTCGTGTTTAAGTGGACCACAATACTGGAAATCGATCAGACAAAGATGTGAAGATAAGGGTACCGACAAGTGGAATAAGGTTGTCCAACAACTTTGATCCCAAATCACTCTTAAAGTTAGCTATTATTTTTGTTTTTGTTAAGTTTGTTCATAGTGTTCTTCTAATTTAAATAAAAGGGGAGAATTAAAAATAAAAAAAAAAAACAAACAAAAATCAAAAATATTAAAAAAAAGGTGTTTTTCTGTTTTACTTATATTATAAGTTTTCTTTTAGTTTTGTTTTGTCTTGAAAAGTGATTTCAGGTGAAGATGAAACTCATGGAGTTTCTGTTGAAGATTTCTGAGCCAAAGGCTTCGTCCGTGAGCATCGAAGAATTCTCATTCGAAGGAGCAAGAAATGAAGATTATTCTTTCACATTCAATCTTTCAACCCCAAAAGCAAGGTGAAGCTGAAATTGAATATTATGTGACGGATTGCATTGAAGCCTCCTCAATCAGTCTCCTGCTATCTTAAACCTGCTGAAGCAATCCAGAAGATTTGTTCTCTCTGAGGTTCTCTCTGAAGATTCTCAAGCTGAAAGCGCTATCTTTCAAGAATCATTACATCAAGCCACCTCACCTAATGTGCGTTCAGAGTCAAATCTTGAAGATAAGTTCAAGTGCTCAAGATGAAGTCATTCAATGAAGATTCATCAAGTTCATCTTGAAGTTGTGAAGAATTTGAAGATAAATGCTGAAGCCAATCTCCCAATGAGGATCAACAAGAAGAGCCAGCTACTTTTTAGGGGGAGTTTGTTGGGTCAATTAAGAAAAGAAATCTATAAACCAAGGGGGAGATTGTTGGGTCAAAATATGGTTTATACTTTGCTTTTCTGGGCAATTATATTTTCTGTAATATTTTTGGAGTTTACGGTTGAGTTTATGGCCGTAAACCCATTTACGGCCCATGTTATCCGGCCCATGTTATCCGGCCCATGTTCCCTAGTATATATATATATATATATATATATATATATATATATATATATATATATATATATATATATATATATATATATATATATATATAGGTGTTAGGGTGAGGAGTAGAGATTGATGAACCCGAGAGAGTTTATGGCCAAAGAGACAGAAGAACTTTAGTGTGTGTTATTGTGTGTGAATCTTGTGTAAGGAACTTAATTCATATCATCAATACATTCAAGATTCAACATATTCTTCTTCTCCTTCTCTTCTATTTGATTTGACATCATCCATTTGATTGGGATTCCACACCATCAAACGGATTTGATTGATACACAGGCATAATTAGGGACTTACATCGATCTTAGGTTAGGATATCATCAGCCGAAGGTGAGGGAGCAGGATATCGAGAAGACTGCATTCAGAACTACATATGGACACTACGAGTTCTTGGTTATGTAATTTGGACTAACCAATGCTCCAGCAGCATTCATGGAGTTGTAAATCATTCCTCGACAAATCCATGATAGCGTTCATAGATGACATTCTCATCTACTCGAAAAGCCATGAGGAGCATGGCAAGCATCTACGAGAAGTGTTGGAAGTATTGAAGAAGGAGAAGCTTTACGCTAAGTTCTCCAAGTGCGACTTTTGGATCCGAGAAGTGCAATTCTTGGGTCACGTGGTTAACCAGGAGGGAATAATGGTTGACCCAGCAAAAATCGAAGTTGTAATGAAGTGGGAACGACCAAAAAGTCCCATGGAGATTCGAAGCTTCTAGGATTAGTTGGATACTAACGAAGCTTTATCCAAGGCTTTTCTTCTATAGCTGCTCCATTGACAGCTTTGACCCATAAAGGAGCTACGTATACATGGAGTGAGAAGCATGAGGAAGCATTTGAGAAGCTGAAGAAGTTATGCGAAGCACCGATTCTTTATCTACCCGATGGTGCTGAAGACTTTGCGGTTTATAGTGACGCTTCTGGAGTCGAGTTGGGTTGTGTTCTAACCCACAGAGAAAAGGTGATAGCATATGCATCTCGACAATTGAAAGAGCACGAAAAGAACTACCCACTCACAATTTGGAGTTAGCGGCGGTAGTATTTTCTCTAAAGATATGGAGGCATTATCTCTATGGCACAAAGTGCAGGTTGTTCACTGATCATAAGAGTGTCCAGTATCTCTTTAATCAGAAGGAGTTGAACATGAGGCAACGACGCTGGCTAGAGCTACTCAAGGACTATGACTGTGAGATACTTTACCACCCCGGTAAAGCAAATGTTGTTGCTGATGCTCTCAGTCGGAAAGTCAACCTTGAAAGGAAAAGGCCAAGAGCGTTGAGAATCGAAGTCGTCTCGACAATTGTGGAAAGTATCAGGAAGGCTCAAGAAGAAGCTTCAGAGAAGAATGACCGAAAGGAAGAACGTTTTGGCAAAATGTTAGTGCTCGGTACAAACAGTCGAGGACTGAATGTATTCCAAGTCGAGGACTGAATTTATTCCAAGAGACCTTCTGATGGTCGAAGCACACAAGACCATGTACTCGATTCTTCCCGGTAGCACTAAAATGTATAGGGACATAAAACCCTACTACTGGTGGCCGACGATGAAGCTCGATGTTGCGAAGTACGTGGCCGAGTGTGTGACATGTGCGAGAGTTAAGGCACAACATCAGAAACCGTATGGGAGTTTAGAGCCTTTACCTGTACCCATGGGTAAATGGGAAGACATCACCATGGATTTTGTGACTAAACTACCCAGGACGAAGAACGGTCACGACATGATTTGGTTAGTCGTGGATCCTTTCACCAAGAGTGCACACTTCATAGTAGCCAACGAGAAGTGGTCTATGGATAAGCTTGCAAATGCTTACGTGAAGGAAATTGTAAGACTTCACGGTGTTCCTCTTACAATTGTATCAGATCGTGATAGTCGTTTCACGTCCAGGTTTTGGAGGAGTCTACAAGAGGAGTTGGGTACAAAGTCGTTTTTGAGTACAGCTTACCATCCACAAACTGATGGTCAGAGCGAAAGAACGATTCAAACACTAGAAGATATGCTGAGAGCATGTACCCTCGAGTTCCAAGGGAACTGGGACGATCACTTACCTCTGGTAAAATTTTCCTACAACAATAGTTTTCACTCAAGCATCAAGATGGCACCTTATCAAGCCTTGTATGGACAGAAGTGTCGTACGCCGTCTTGTTGGCTTGAAGCCGGAGAGAAGCAGTTTATGGGCCCTGCGATAGTCCATGAGACTGCTGAGAAGTTGAAGGTGATTAGCGAAAGGATGTTAGCAGCTCAGGATCGTCAGAAGAGCTATGCTGACAAGAAAAGACGACTGATGACCTTCGATGTTGGGGATTCGGTTTGCTAAAAGTCTCATCGTGGAAGGGACTTATACGATTTGGGAAATGAGGAAAGTTGAGTCCAAGGTTCATTGGATCATTCAAAGTTCTTCAGAAGATTGGGAACCAAGCTTACAAGCTGGAATTGCCCGAAGAACTCAATGGTATTCATAACACCTTGCATGTGTGTTATTTGAGGAAGTTCACTGGAGAATTTCCCGACATAATTCCAATCTTAGAGTTAAGGATGGATGAGAATAAAAGGCTGATCGAAGAGTCTGAGGCAATTGTTGACCGTAAGACTAAGAAGTTACGACGCAAGATAGTCGACTTAGTGCTAGTCCGATGAAAACATTCGAATGGGCCGAATCTCACCTGGGAAACAAAGGATGACATGATGAGTCGCTATCCACATTTGTATGCTGATGCATGATTCCGGGACGGAATCATCCCAAGGGGGAGAGAATTGCAATGCCCGAGTTTCGGGGCTAAGCATTTTTGACAATGTAATAGTCTAGGTCAACTCTTGTAACTCTTTTTTAAGTAATAAAGATGAAATATTTGAGCATTATGTGAATTATGTGTATTTATGTGCTTATTATTTAATTATAAATGTATAATTAATCAAGAATAAAAATAAGCATCAATATTAAAGTGTGAGATAATCCTAATATCTTTATATAAAGTTATAGTGGTCGAAACAAGGATTCCGGGGACATAAAGAATGCCGAAATCCGAGTTATAACGAAGAAGTTATGACCCGTTGAAGTTTCGCGACGGAACCGACACGATACCGGGAAGCGTATATAGTGAATTTACGATAGAGCGAGATTTAGCCTTAGCAATCTAAACGAAATTCGTAGAATATGTTAAACCGAGAGCGTCCATAAAAAAGAACGCCCAAATCTGACTTCGTATGAAGAAGTTATGATTTTTCGAAGTTTCGGATTAGCAGTGTACAACCTGAAATTCGAATATTAGATCGAGCGGTCTTTAGCCGAAACGACATAAAAGATAATCGAAGATCTCGTTAAGAGTAGCGTAACAAGAAAAAGATGGGCGAAAACGGATGTCGGATGAAGAAGTTATGAATTTTTAACGGACCAATCTTGTCCAGGCCTGTTAATAATATAACTTTTAAAATAGAGCCAAAATTAGCTGACGGCGTCCAAACGAAAGTTGTAGAGTACGTTTCTGCCTTCGCGTGGATATAAAGAACGTCGAAAACGGAGGTCGTATGTGAAAGTTATGATTTTTTGAATTCGGAGTATGAATTTGCGAAATCTGTTGCGAGGTGGTGACGTGGCTCAATCAGGGCCGTCGCCTGATGAACACGGAGTCCCTTCGGATGATGACACATCGCCCTCGCATACGCCCTACATCCAAAGTCAGTACGCCCCACGTACCCTCGCCCGTATCTTCTTCTGGAGTGCGAGACAGCTGGTCCGAGGTGGCACTCTTATCCGAGCCTTACGCCAGCGTAGCCAAGGACTACGTTCAATGTAATCCGAGGCCTCGCAGGCTATAAAAGGGGGCCGAGAGTTCCTCCATTTTCACACCTTTATGCACTCTCTCTCTCTCTAACTTCTTTCTCTCTCTAAGTTTCCTAAACACTCCTAAACCCTAGGGAACCTCCATAGCACCTGAAGGAAGCCCTGAGGCTCCCGGAGTCCCGAGAAAAAGTGTCTTTCGGTTTCGAAACGCTGCTCCAAATAAAGCCCAATTTTCTTTAAAATCCGCTATAAGTGAGCTACGCTTATGCAATTTTTAATATAGCTTTCAAATAATTATAGTAATGTTATTAGGTCCTTAAAATAATTATTTAGGCTATTATTATGAGTTATATTGAGTGTTATTTAATGCTTATATAATAGTAATAATAGTCACTATTAATTTGTCGCGGTTATCGTTAGACTAAACCGTAGTGGTATTGGTACTAGGTTTTATCAAAGGGACATTGTTTTGAGAGTACCGAAGTGCTGTCCGAGTGCTGAGTCACCACCTTTCAGGTGAGTGCATAGTTACCTTCAGCTTACACATAGATATGAAGTATTTTATATAAATTACGTGCTATGTATGCATATTATTTGAATACTTGCTATCTATGCTGGATGAACATTATTATACATGTTTTTTCAATGATTTAAACTGTATATGTATTTTATATCTACTAAAATGTTGGGGTGAAACATGAGTAGATGTAATAGGTGATGTGTGATAAAATGATGAGAGGCCTCGATATCGATGCTATTGATTCTGTCATCTAGTGGAGTTTGGATGACAACCACAGACTCTTCTAGACAGTCCGGTGGAACACTAGCTGGCTCGCAACCTGTAGGTGTTTGTGAACGATGTGTTCACCGGTGTACTCCATCCCCCACATGGTTGCCTTTAGGACATTTATTGCTAAGGAATCCCCTTAGCAGTAGTGTCCATCCCGATGATGATCCTTAGGCTAGGTCCCTTATGATAGGTGTTTATGGACGTAAAGTAAGGATAATGGGAACGGGTAATCGGGTTATTGTTGATAGATGAAATTAATAAACTTATTAATTGTGGGTTGAAAACCCTATGTGCTCACCAGGCTCCCGAGCCTGACCCACTCAGTTTCTTGTACTACAGCTAGTGACGCATGAGCATAAATGTGATGTTTTGGATGAGGGATTTCGGATATAGGCCTGTAGATATGAAATAATGTAGTAAGGCTTATATTGTACTGTTTACGCTTTTCATCTGTATCGAACATGACATCCCGAGTCTTTTAATGAAATACATTTCTTTGGAAATGCTTTTGATAAATCTTTTTCATATTTTGTTTTGGGACAAATTCCGCAACACTTTTATTTAAAATGTTACTCTGATTTTTAAACAAAGCATAAACAAAATCGGTTTTTTTTGGCCGTGATTTTGGGGATGTCACATAATCACTGAGCGGTTTTACCCATCGTTGTTGCCTCATGTTCAAATCTTTTTGATCAAAGATATGATGTATACTCTTATGGTCGATGAAGACAGTGTACTTGGTTCCGTAGAGATGATGTCTCCAAATCTTTAACGCAAAGACCACTGCTGCCAACTCTAGATCGTGAGTTCTATAGTTGACTTTGTGTGTTTTCAGTTGCCTTGAGGCGTAGGAAATAACCCTTCCTCACTGCATGAGCACACAACCTAAGCCCTAATTCGATGCATCACAGTAGACAACGAAGTCCTCTGTCCCTTCAGGCAGAGACAAGATAGGTTCACTGCATAGGGCCTGCTTCAATGTCTGAAACGCAATGTCTTGCTTTTCTTCCCAACAAAAGGGTACACCTTTCTAAGTCATGGTGGTTAAAAACTTAGCAATTTTGGAGAAATTATGGATAAATCTGCGATAATTGCCAGCGAGACCCAAGAACTGACGGATTTCTATGGGCGTCTTCAGTGCTGACCAATTCTCAAACGCTTTGATCTTGGAAGGGTCCACGTGTATGCCTTCCTCGCTAACCACGTGACCAAGGAAGGTTACTTTTCTGATCCAGAATTCACACTTTGAAAACTTTGCATAAAGTTTCTCCGCCCTTAGTGTTTCTAACACTAGCCTCAAGTGATGTCTATGATCTTCCTCACTCCAAGAATAGACGAGTATATCATCAATGAACACGATCACAAACTTGTTAAGGAATGGGCATCACACCCGATTCATCAGATCCATGAATACCGCTGGTGTGTTGGTTAGACCAAAGGGCATAACTACAAACTTGTAGTGTTCATAACGAGTTCAGAATGTTGTCTTGGGAACATCATTCACATGAAATCGCAACTGATGGTACCCTGATCTTAGGTCTATTTTTGAGATATAACTGGCACCCTAAAGTTAATCGAAGAGGTCGTCGATTCTGGGTAAGGGATAACGGTTCTTGATGGTAAGCTTGTCCAGTTCTCGATAATAAATGCACATTTGGAAGGATCCATCCTTCTCTTTCACAAACAAGATCGGGACTCCCCAAGGTGAGGAACTCGGTCTTATGAATTCTTTGTTGAGTAGTTCATTGAGCTGTCTGGACAACTCTTGCATTTCTGTTGGCGCTAAACGGTAAGGGGATTTAGCTACAGGAGTACCTCCTAGGGTTAAGTCGATATGGAACTCAACTTGGCGCACGAAAGGGATTCCAGGAAGATCTTCGGGGAAGAAATCAGGATAATTGCAGACTTTGGGGATGCTCTCGAGGTCCTTAACTTCCTGCTTTTCGTTAACAACATGGGGGAGGAATGCATTGCACTCCTTCCGTATACATTTCAGAGCCTGAATACAGGAAATGATACGAAGGTTCGAGCTGAGTTTATCACCATAGACTATGAGGGTTTCGCCAGAGGGTAGATTGAGACGGATGGCTTTTTCATAACGAAGGATATCGGCACGATTGGGCTCAACTAATCCATACCAATGATGACATCAATGCTTTTTATGGAAACTAGCATAAGATCGAGTAGAAAGGAATGATCGTTTAAGGTAAGGGTACAACCTATGAATATGTCGTTAGTGCTCTCTTTTTTTCCGTTAGCCATCTCGACGGTAAATGTTTTGCTTAAAGGTTGGGATTTACACTTGAGTATATGTTTGAATTCATTACTAACAAAACTCCTCTCCGCACCCGAATCGAAAAGAAGGCATGCATAAGAGTTGTCAAGGAGGAACGTACCCGTAACAACTGTGGGATCAACAATTGCCTCCTCCTGGCCTATCGCCAGCACCCTCCCTGTATTACCACCTATTGTTTCCTTGGGGAAAATTCTTTTTAAGTGTCCATCTGATGGGTTTTGGTCATAAGAACATCCTATGTGCTCATACAAACCCTAATGCTTGGATCGAGGTTTCTCTATTGTACATGCAAGTTATCCAAGACTATAAACCCTAATTCTAGCATACAAGTAATCATATTAACATAATAATGGGTTTAAGATATTACCTTGATTTTTATGTAGCAATAACAATCCCAAATCCTTCTTCTATTGACTTTAGAAAGCTTAGAGTCACAAATGTCACTCCTCTAATGGTTCACAAACACCGAGAGCAAGAGGATGAGGAGGAGAGAGGATGGAGGCTGCCCAAAAATGTGTGAAACCCTAGAAGGATGCTTGTTCACGTTTTTGAGGCGTAAGGGCTCCTTAAATAGTGAGGCTATTAGGGTTATCTAACAAGGAAACCCTAAATTGGATGCTTAAGCCCTAAGCAACCCATAGATTCCTTTCCTTAAGGCCTTGGACGATTACTTCTTGGGTTTCCCCATAGAATTCGTCCACCTTATAATATAAGGTAATCCATAGCCCAATTGCAATTATCTTATAATTACAATTCCAGTCCCTTAAGTTTAATTAATCTCTTTTAGTCACAAACTTAATTCTTATTAATTCTTGACTAATATTAATTAAACAATATGATTTCTCCTTTAATATGTTATTCTCATAATATATTAATAAATCATATTTAATCCTTTCTCTCCATAATTCATCCTATCAAGTTGCTTTGGTGAAGGCAACCCAAAAGGACCATGCACCATCGGGTCAAGTACATACCAAAATAGTTATGGACTTAGACACTAATCCAACAGTCTCCCACTTGGATAAGTCTAATAACTATTATGCGTATGACTTCAGATCCTGATCTGCAATCGTAGCTTTCCAAAGCCGCTGTCAACTCTGATCTTATCAGATACGAGTGTCCTTAAGATAAGGGATCATATATTCCTCCATTCTAGATATCGTATAAGACATGATTTCAAATCATTCTTCTTTGTACTATTTCTCGAATTCCGATTTATGACGACTGACTAATTGAACAAATCAAATTAGCCCTAGCCCAGCCGAGCATTTACGTTTGTCATCACTAAATCATCGAGGGGCCGAAAGATATCACTTTTATCCTACTTCGGATAAAAGGAACGGATAAACTTTGATACAATGCTTGCTTGCACTCACTCACCGAATTACACACAACAATATTTTTTAAGACACCAAGTTACTAGTGCGTTTACATATTATCAATGTGCAACCGATTCGCAAGATACAACTCACACATCTCGGTTTCAAGAATATAAGATGTTATCGTCTCACCAATCACTCGTGATACAATCCATGGAGTGATCCAAGTGAGCGTGGGTTTGATCCAATGCTTAAATTCATATTCATAAGCACTCATGAACGTTGCAGCAAACCTTTACTTATGTCTAATACTCTTTTAGACATTCCACACACCAATTCATGACAATCTTCATTCATACCTACTTCCAACATATGAACGACTGTGGCCCGTTCGAATAATTTGACTGTTCTAAACCAATTAAATTATTTAGGAAGTGAAAACATGAAAAGTGAAACACAAGAATAATACTAATCCCATATGGCCTCAAACCTTTCAGTATAAAAAAAAACCTTTTATTTATCACCATATCGATTACTTATTATTTGTCGTTTCGGGTAATCAACTTCTTACTTGAATTATTACACTTGTCCCATGCTCTTAGCATGCACACAATGTTTACTTATGGTTCTTACTTTGTGAAATAGATCAAATTGAACACATTTCCAATCATTCTCATTTCACAACTCCTAATCCCTTTCCATAAATAAAAGAATATCAAATTCTTGCCACTTATAGAATATATTAGATTCTAATACTTTATGCAATGATCCTTTCGTAATGTCACTGCACTAAAGTCACAAAGACTATTGCCAATGATATGACAAAATCCTCTATCAGAGATTGTTACAATACAATTCCTTAGATATGATGCCTCTCACTCAAAGAACATTCCTTTAAACATCCTTTTGCATAAAAGTTTCTAATCTAGTCATAGGTTTTCAATATTCAATTCCCAATATGGACACATTTCCATAATTTCCATATGACAACTCATTCTTAGTAGAATCTTATCTATTCATAATAATGTCGATATGGTCCATCCAATATGGAAACATTTCCATATCTTCCAATACTATACTTCCAACTACTCACAAGTGACCAATTCTCAGCGAACTTTGGATTGTCCTTTGATAGTTGTTTAATTATTTTAGTCAAAACCAATTCTTGTCCTTTTTCCCTATAAATGCGCTAGACATTTGGAAAATTTTAGAATGGTCAAATATTATAGCATTTGCAATCGATCCAATACCCAAAGCGTATGGGACACGATGCAAAATGTCTTACATAAAGGTTTGATACTTCATCAATCTTCTGCCATAATGTTTTATTTGCTATGTCCTCAAAATTCAAATTGTGAAGAGGAATGTCGTAATCATAATTGAAATTTTAAGAAAAAACTATGTTTCTTTGACTAAGTTATTAACATTCCACAACTTAAGACTTTAGATTTGAAACGAAGCATAATATTCTCTCCCTTAATTATAGCAAAACAACCTTTCAACTCTTACAACTTTGCAAAGTATGACTCTTGTTTTCTATAATTAATATTACTAACCTTGCAATACTTTCCTTAATAATCATAAAATCATAACATTTATGCTCCCACAATCATGATGATTATTATAAACATAACACTTATGCTCTTACTAGCTTCGACATGTATTCATAAACATCTTAACTTTCAGAAAAACAATACCTATTGAATTTCTTAAGTCCATGTTTCTAATACTTAATGCTTTGATAACCTTTTATCAAGGCTTTTTGAACTTATACACCTTTGCCTTAGATAGTTCACATGTGTGTCTAAACAATTAAGACTAATTGCCAAACCTCACAATTCAAATCATGGAAAGGGATACCGTAACCATGATCGAATTCGAGAATGCAATTTTACAATCACTATCTTCTTAAAATCTTTCTTAGTGAAAACATTTCCACACAATCATTTTCATGAAGGAGGAAATCCTATGACACTTAGATTTAAACGGTGTATGTGTTCCTATCCATGTGAATTTGTTAAAACCAAAGTTTACAACAAATTGAAACTCATATGGATCGAACTTTCTTAATCTCGATTTCTTGCCTTATGGTAGCACAGCTGCCCACCATGTCTTCCAAGTAGTTAAGCAGCTCACATTTTCTTATCAATGTACTTTCCATTAATCAAGGTCCTTGCCTTTTATGCATTCAAATGAGAACTCATAGGACTCACATGCATAATTAACTCGATTGGATTGGCACAGAAACAAAATAATGTCAACACGATAGGTTGTAAACCTCAACTCGTGTGCTAGTGATGATCGATAAGGTTTATTTGATTTGTTCTTGAAACCTTTCAAGACCATTAAGACTCCCACTTACTCCTTGACATATAAGATTCTCTTGTCAATAACCATTTCTTGACAAACAAATATTCAAGAGTTAGAGTTGTTTTTATCAAAACGTTTCATAAATTGGTCCTAGTTGGTCTTTGTCTTATCCAAGACATCACAACTTTTCTATATTTGATGAATGCTATAAACCTTCTTAATATTTATCACTCAATGTTGCAATCTTAACTCTAAGACTTGTTTTGGAACGAAGTATGATTGACCTCTTGATTTAACCATTTCTCCAATCCTTGATTCTCTTTTTAGACATGCAATTGTACTAAGACTCTCTTAGAGGATCAATTGAGATATGGTTCTTAATCATTAAGACCTATCATAAAGCATAAAAGCTACTCTCCCTTCTTCTTAGAATGGAGAAACTTTTATCTTTCTGCCTACATGATTCTTCTTATTCGTTTTGCTATTGATTTAAACCTTTTTAATCAATTCCAAATTACACTTAATCTTATAAGTATAATCATATTTACTAAACTTTTAGTAAAACATGACGAATATCTTCGTTACTCTTATGGTGGACTTGATCAACACACAACTTTGTGTGCTCGATCTCCTAGTCCATCACTTGACACTTTGTCAATGAATTAGTCTAATTTCCAAATATGAAATTTCTCATTCATCGTGCAACCAAGTTGCATGATTCCAAGTTTCTGTCCAATTGAAACTTGGGTGATGAGAAACTTTCCTTATTCGGTATATTCTTCGACATTTCCACAAATAACATAATAAGAACTAAATCCATTATTGTTAATAATAGAAACATTCAAACATCAATTTTTTTCATATATGCCATTGCAAGGATAAATAAATAATATAAAATCAAAATTTATTTTATTGCGGAAAAAATTGTCCTTACAATGCAATTCATTGAAAAACTATGCTAATACATCTTTCTTAGCAATCTAATTCTAACTCTAAGTAGTAGCTCAAGAATCTAATCTTCGAGAAATGCGATCGAAATCCATTTCTTCACGGTTAGATTCTGCTCACTTCTTCCCTTAAGCTTCCTTTCTGTTCTTCGATCCTACAAAACATCAATTGTAATCTTATCACATTATGTATTAAGAATCTAGAATAGAAGCTTAAAAGAGTTAGTTAATGGATTTTACCTATATTAGAGCCATACGTTTTGACTCTCCCATCTCTTAGATCTCTTAGGTAAATGGGGCAGCTTCGTCTCCAATGCCTTTTTCTCTTGGAAATAAAAGCAAATTGACTCTTTTGGAACATGACATAGAACTACTTCAGACATTGCCTTTCTCTTATGATAAAACTTTTCGATCATAGCATGTCTTTCGTTGCCATTGTCTATATCCATAGAGGTCTTGAAGGTATATTCACCAATCAACTTTGCTTTTCTATTGCACCAAACCATTGTTGATTCAGCAGCAATAAGCATATAGGTGAGATCTATAAGGGTCACGTCGCGGTTCATCATATAGTACTCTCTCACGAACTCACTATATGAGTTAGGAAGTGACTGAAGAACCCAATCAACAGCCATTTCCTCACAGACAACGGATCCCAACATTCTTAACCTATCAATGTGTGACATCATCCCTAGGATGTGTGCACACACCGGCTTTCCTTCTTTATGTTTACTTGCCAAAAGGGCTTGAGTGATCTTGAACTTTTAAAGCCTTTGAACTTGTGGGTTAGGGAGAATAATTGGAGGAGGTGAAGGAAGTGAAGAATGATTTCTTGTTCCTCGATCGAATCGTGGAATATCATCTTCATGTGGAAAGTTTGATCCACGGGATTTGGGAAGACCATAGTTGTCGAATTTTGACATCTACAAAATGGGAGAAAACGAATTCAAGTTAGTTGATTGATTGAGTCCTTAGTAAATCACCCAAATGAGATACTAAGGCTAGGACCCAAAACAATATTCTACAACTCGAGAGAGGGATGCCGCAACCCAAATTGCAGAACATTTGAAGGTAAGTGAATGACGATTCACTAATTTCCACCATGATAACAAAAAAAGAAATTTAAGTTTGAAATCTATGAAAACTCCTAGATCCTATGAGATTCATTGAACATTTCAATGGCATGTTAAAATCTCGATATGACCCTCTTGTTTGTGACTGGGATGCCGAGGATCACAAAGCGGGTGTGAATAACCATGCAAACTACATGGTGCCCCCACATGTTACAGTCACCTATTCGATGTGCCGGTAAACCACACACACTCCACCGAACTATGACAAACATTGAGTCACCCTTTGCTACCTTTGCTTAGAACCACTTAGTGTGCCGGTAAACCACACACGCTCCACTAACGTCTTTGCAAGGGCACAAAGTGTAATTTCATGGAATTGCATTAATTCACTTTTGCCTAAGTAACTAAGATTGGGAATTTTATGAAAACATTTAGTTACTTTTATACTTCATTATACTTATAATGGAAGGTTTTGTCTCATCCTACCCGTTCGGCTAACGACCCTCCACTAGTCAAGAGTGCGGTGGGTAAGAGTGGATACCCATTCAATCGCCATTTTATAGGCAATTTCCATAAACACCCCTTATAGACCAGCTTCGTGAATGAGGCCTACTAACGGTAAGACTGACTTTTACTCATACATATATATTATGTTAGACTTTTAATGTTATATATAGTATAGGGTGTATTTTACACTTTTAAAATACTAGGAGGTCAAATTTAACAATTATCCTTTTAATTCAATTAAATTGTAAACCTAAACTTTTATGGATTTATTAAATCTCTTTTAATTATACACCTTAATAAATTAATAAAACCATAAGGGTGTGATTTGAACTTTTCAAAACAATACTAGGGTTTTAGAATTTAACATTCATAAATTAAACCTTTTAATCAACTTTTAAATTCCAAAACTTGAGGGCAAGTTTTGAAACATTTCAAAGCATTAGGTTTAGAATTTAAATATACATCAAAAGTAAACTTTTAATCAAAATTTAAATTCCAAAACTTGAGGGCAAGTTTTGAAACCTTTTTTCAAAACATTAGGGTTTCAACTATTTAAATTTCAAAACAACAAAACTTTTAAGATCAAATTTAAACTATAAAACCTAAAGGGGAAAATATGAAACATTTCATAACATAAGGATCAAATAAAAAATAATCTAAATTAACAATTAATCACATAATTATCCATATTTGATTTATTTAATGATTTCTTGCAAAACAATTTACCAATTTAATCAAAATAATTAATCAATTATCACATAAGGAAACAAATATTTTATTAATTGATAAATATCTTCAATTAGATCAAGAATATAGTCATATATATCAAAAAAACGAATTTATATTCATCTAATATGATAAGGAAAGTATCCTCAAACAAAAACAGCAAGAAATCCCGGTTTTCCCTCTTACTGAACAGCCGACTCGTCGAGTCAGGCATGGACTCGTCGAGTTAGCATGAACTCGGCGAGTTCATCTAAAAAACCTCGGCGAGTTCAGCCCCCAGAAACACAAAAATCGAATTTTTTCAACATACAAAGCATCAATACAATAGAAACCAATCTAGGCTCTGATACCACTGATGGGTTTTGGTCATAAGAACATCCTATGTTCTCATACAAACCCTAATGCTTGGATCTAGGTTTCTCTATTGTACATGCAAGTTATCCAAGACTATAAACCCTAATTCTAGCATACAAGTAATCATATTAACATAAGAATGGGTTTAAGATATTA
This sequence comes from Lactuca sativa, assembly GCF_002870075.4. Lineage (NCBI taxonomy): Eukaryota > Viridiplantae > Streptophyta > Magnoliopsida > Asterales > Asteraceae > Lactuca > Lactuca sativa. Next base: position 33,269,240 of record NC_056630.2, on the reverse strand, counting down.
CCTTGATTTTTATGTAGCAATAACAATCCCAAATCCTTCTTCTATTGACTTTGGAAAGCTTAGAGTCACAAATGTCACTCCTCTAATGGTTCACAAACACCAAGAGCAAGAGGATGAGGAGGAGAGAGGATGGAGGCTGCCCCAAAACATGTGAAACCCTAGAAGGATGCTTGTTCACGTTTTTGAGGCATAAGGGATCATTAAATAGTGAGGCTATTAGGGTTATCTAACAAGGAAACCCTAAATTGGATGCTTAAGCCCTAAGCAACCCATAGATTCCTTTCCTTAAGGACTTGGACGATTTCTTCTTGGGTTTCCCCATAGAATTTGTCCACCTTATAATATAAGGCAATCCATAGCCCAATTGCAATTATCTTATAATTACAATTCCAGTCCCTTAAGTTTAATTAATCTCTTTTAGTCACAAACTTAATTCTTATTAATTCTTGACTAATATTAATTAAACAATATGATTTCTCCTTTAATATATTATTCTCATAATATATTAATAAATCATATTTAATCCTTTCTCTCCATAATTCATCCTATCAAGTTGCTTTGGTGAAGGCAACCCAAAAGGACCATGCACCATCGGGTCAAGTACATACCAAAATAGTTATGGACTTAGACACTAATCCAACACCAACCTTCCCACAGCCATAACAGGCCTAACCCACGCCTGCTTCAGCAGCCTGGTTGGTTGGTTGAGCTGATGTTTTGCAAAATCGTGTTGTATGCCCCTTTCTGCCACATTTGTTGCATTTCATTTCTCAACAAACTCCCAAATGATGGAATTTGCATTTGTTGCATAAAGGTAGGTTTCCAACATAGTGGTTGGGAGTTGTTCGAGTAGTGGGAACTGCAACAGGAGTAGTAGCAGCATAGATTGCCACTGTTTGTTGTTTCTTTGAGGACTCCTGTGAAGACTACCCCTTTCGTTTGTTCCAAAACTTCTTCTTCCCACCGCTTGCCTTCAGTGGTTCGGGAGCGACTGTCACTTCATCCAGATTAACGCCGTGATCTATCAGGGTCTGCGTCAAGCACTTAGTGTTGTCAAAAGTGGTATGCTTAGCAGCCAAAACATTTCCTTGAGTTAGGGGTGTCAATCCCCAAATGTACCTCTCTATTTTCTTGCTTTCTGGGGTGACCATTCCTGGACAAAGAAGAGCCAGATCGCAGAATCTAGCTATGTAGGTAGCAATTTTGGAACCCTTCATCTTTAGGTTCCAAAGCTCATGCTCTAACTTATGCATCTCGCCCCTTGGGCAGTACTCAGCAAGCATAAGCTCTTTCAAGCTCTCCCAACCCATAGCATTTGCTACTGGCAGGGTTAGGGATTTGACTCGGCCATTCCACCAGGCCAGTGCTCTATCGGTGAAGGTGTATGCGGCAAAGCTCACCTTTTTTGCCTCAGAACAAGTGCAAATCTCTAAGATGGATTCGATCTTCTCGAACCATCGGGTTAAGGCAATAACCCCTCCATTGTCGTTGAAGGGTTTGGGTTTCGCGTTCATGAAGTCCTTATAGGAACACTCCATTTGATGTCCCTGATCGCCATGATTCTAGGGATGAGTACCACCTCTGGATCCGCTATCCCCACCGGGGTTAATTTGCACCATTACTGCAGTCACGGTGGCTGTAACTGCTGCCTGGAACATGGCAGGATCAAACTGAGGAGGCGGTGGAACCGGAGGGTCGTTGTCCTTTCTGTTGGGTCTCTTTCTGGGAGGCATCTTTTTCTAAACATAATAAGGAAGAAGAGGATGGTGAGTCCCCTATATCTTTGAATCAAGAGATATGAAACAAGATATATCTCAGCCTGATAGATAAAGTGTTCTACTAAGTGATAAACAGAGAAAGATTACCAAGGCAAGTAAACTATCACTAGGAAGAAATGAGTAAGCAACACTTGGAATGAATCTCTACATAGTGTTCGGCTCTAGCTAAAGTACTTCTATAGTATTTTAAATTGTATGTTCTGTTCTATTGATATCTTGATGTATATAGCTTGGTAAGTTTTAGGCTTGCTGCAACACCATGATCACTCCCAAATACATGTTGGTTATGTCTCAAATAAATATAGTTGATCATGCTATATTGATCCCAGACATGATTACATAACTATCTAGGTTTAACCACAGTGTCCAACATCTAAATACTTTTCTTTGTTCTACTCATGATATTGTTTTTGGTACTTAGGGATACTTGTATACTCTTTATAAATTACTTATATTCTAAAAGTAAACTTTTAGTTCAGAGCACTTCGGCCCCTTAGTGTTTATAGTTGTATACGATGTAAGGTTCAGAAAACTTAGTTCACTATAAACAAGGGCTCCAATACCAATCTGTCACACCCCTAAATGGGAACGGCGGAAACGTTCGGGGGTAGATGACTTCATGTATAGTATCACAACCATTCCATTACAGTAATCAAAGTAAACACAAACATTACATTGAATACATATATGAAAAGGTATTTACATCTCTTTAATTCATGTTTATAGACGCCAAAAGTTTGACAAAAGTAAAAGACGAGACTCTATACGCTCCCTCTTCTCAAAACTCCAGGAGGTACCTGACTACTGATTTCCTGAGAATACAAGCAGTTTTGAAAGAGTGTCAGCATAAAGCTGGTGAGTTCATAAGTATGTTTTTAGAGGAAAGATTGGTTAAGAAATCAATGAATGTATTCGTATGCTTCCAAGAAAATCTATTATTTTCTAACATGTGTATTTTGTTACTAAATCTCATACTGTAATAATTATACATCTAGTTACCATTGAATGTGTTGTGCATTGTTGGATTTGAAAAAGAAATTTGTTTTTACATGAAAAACTCTGGTTATCCCCAATATGTATAGTAAGTTTCGGAAAGCTTTGAAAACTTTAATATGTATAGTAGTTATATTATTTTATAATAAAACTATTTAAAATTATCATCATTCATACATTAATCGTATATTTTTAGTACCAAATTTATGAGTTGTTATACCCATACTTGACCATTGAATTGCCTGAACGACGTTCTTCAGGTGTCGTAATCGAAATGACTTTGTCACCCAGGCCTGTAGGCCTAACTGTAGCCAGCAGTTATGGTGTGGGATTGTCAATCCCGTATAGATCTATACACAAACACATGTTCCCCCTCCAGGAGACTTTGGTTATAATCTCAGGACTTTTGTGAGTACTTAGGTAAGTAAGCAAAGAATGCTCACTCATAAAATGCTATACTAATGATTACATGCAGAGTAAAATGAATCCATTGAATATAACTTATTGTCTATATATTTCATAAACTACACATTTAATAGTTTATATGTCTGGTTGCATTGAATCTATGATTTGTACGTTGATATGCTAATTGTTCCATAAACTACAACTATTATAGTTTATATGTTCATTCATGTATTCAATTCATGTTTGACATTGAAAGCGCGCTATAATTATGATGAAAACTTCCATTATGCTATGCATAATACAAAAGGGACAAAATATCTACATATTTTATATAAGTATAGAAACTGTATGATTCTATCAATTGCATCTATTTTAAGTTTATTGAAATCCTTTTGTATAAATTTCATAAAATCATCTATGCTTGGCTTGTATACCCCCTGAAAACGTTAAAAAAATAAAGACATAGGGGTATGAATGTTGGATTAGTGTCTAAGCCCATAACTATATTTGGTAAGCTATTGACCCGGTTGTGCATGGTCCTTTTGGGTTACCTTCACCAGAGCAACATGCTAGGATGATTTATGAATAAAGAGGTTATTATGATTTATTAATATATTATATGATTAATATATTACAATAAAAATCTTATAGTTTAATTAATATTAGACAAGAATTAATTTTGTGGCTAAAAGAGATTAATTAAATAAAGGAGACTAGAACTGTCAATTGTGTGATAGTTGGTTTTGGGATGTGGATCATTATGGATCATGGGGTGGACGAAAGTAAGGTGCATGGGCTCCATGAAATCCTCCAAGCCCTAATCTAGAAGGATCTTTGGACTGCTTAAGGCCTAAGTAATCCAATTAGGGTTTCAGGTTGTAACCCTAGCAGCTCATGTATTTAAAGGACCTAAGGGCTACAGAAATTGGCTACCAGAAACCCTAAGGAGTTCCTAGAGCCGATTTTGTACCCTCAACCTCTCTCCATATCATCCTCTTGCTTCTTGGTGTTTGTAAGCCATTAGAGGAGTGACAATTATGACTCTAAGCTCCAAGGATAACATGATTCAAGTTTCCAAGAAAGAGGTAATCATCTAGATCTGTTTTGTCTTGTCAATTTCGAATTATATATCATAGATCTAGGTTTTGCAAGTCTTGGATTAAGAGCGTGTTCATTAGAGAAACCTAGATCCAAGCATTAAGGTTTGCATGTGCATATAGGAATGTTCTTATGGCTCAAACCCATCAGTGGGACTTCACTTGAATTTGATGCTTTGTGTTTTGTTTCTTGATGAAAATTGACTTTTCTTGCTCTCTACCTGATGAACTTGGCGAGTCCCATTGTGGACTCGACGAGTAGGATGAACTCGACGTGTCCATATGGGGACTCGGCGAGTCGGAGCGTCAGACAGAGGCAATTTCGGCATTTCTTGCTGTTTTGCTTAAGGATATTTACCTAAATTGTTTTAGTATAATAAAAATCGAATTTTATTACCTTTTTATCAATATCCTCATCAAAACAAAAGATAGTTACCAAATGTTTAAATAATAATTTCCTTATTTGATAATACTTGATTATTTGAATTTCGGGACGAAATTCCCTCTAACGGGGGGTGATGTGACAACCCGAAATTTATTTCCGTCATTTTTAACCTCCTTCCGTTAATAAGCCTCGCTTTATTTATTTGTCTATTAACCTTTTGGAAGAGGTTATTTAATTTGGGACTTTTATAATGACTTGGTAAGGGTTGAAATAAAATTAGAAACACCCACAAAATGCCCTTAAAAATGTTTAGTTTCAAACAAGTCAAAATACGACCACTAAATCGGGTGCGACCAAAAGCCCCGTTTAATGGCAGTATCGGGTAGATTTCCACTGAGTCTCAACTCAAACCCCTATATAAAGGGGAGTGGACTTCAATTCCACCCTTTTCACCCTCTCTCTATATTCTCTCTCTACAACTTAGTTTTCGAGCCAAAATCGTCCGTTTCGAGCCACAAACGAGTAAGCCATCTACCCTAACTTGTTGTATAGCTTAACTAACGTGCAAATTCGTGTTTAAAACACCAAATAGGGGTACATTCATGTGTTTACAGCCCAAGAACACTCTTGAACCGTGAACACCATTTAATGGGGTTTTTAAGCCCCAAAACCCCTCCAAATTGCCCCTAAGGATTAGATATGACTTTTAGGCTTGCACATTCGGACTTAGAACACCTTGAAACGAGTTTTTTGAGAGTAAACATGAGTTTACTGCCCAAGAACATGCTTGGGCCGTAAACTCCCCTTCATGGGGAGTAAACTCAATTTCAAGTGTTAGAAATGCCCTCAAACACTTCCTATGGCCTTGGAAAACTGTCTAGAAGCAATTCCATTGTTGTAAAGGCTTTAAACTTCATTAAAACCAAGGGAATAGGAGTTTACGGCCGTGAACTCCCCATAGAATTGGTTCATGGGCCGTAAACTCCCATTAAGTGCCTAAATGATGTTTAAACTCCTTCATTTGACTTGGAAAATGCATAGAACTTTATTTCCTACCACTTAAGACCTTAAAACACCAAAAGAACATCCATATAGGAGCTTACGGCCATAAACTCCTTGTTTAGGGCCGTAAATTCCTCAAAAGGTCCATTTAAAGCTTTAAACCCCTTTGTATGCATTATATTTGGACCTAGCTTAATTCCTTGAGTGATATAAGACCTTTTGGCATCCTAGAACACCCCCACCATGAGTTTACAGCCGTAAACTCATGGGGACATGGTTTTAGGGCCGTGAATTCTATAAAGAGTTTACTCTTGAAGAGTAAACTCCTTATCTAAGCCATACATACCCATAGATGTTACCCGGGACACCCTAGCACTTAACCAAAGTGTTTTCCGCACTTTAGGATGCGTATATTTGATTAATTAGTATTATGTGTACTAATTGTATGTAAACATATGTTATCATATGTTAATAGGTCACTAAGTGTTTTAAGTCCTTACTTGACACCGAGCACCCAACCGGAACCTTCGTCTGATCCACTTATGCCAGGTGAGTTCATACCCCTCAATGAACCTTTATAAATGTTTTTACATGTTTTATGGGGGGGGGATACAAGTTAAACATGCCAGTTATCATATCAATCACATGTGATTGATAACCCGCATGCACAAGGATTTACTACACTGTTAACTGTTTTACCGAGTTTGATATTGTAAATGGTTTTATAAAATGTCTTTACTTGTTCAAATTTTTACTTATATTGTTTATATAAGTTATGACCAAAACGTGTTTATGAAAGGTTTTCAAAGGATTTCTAAAGGTTTTCAAACTGATTTTTATAAAAGAATAACAGGTCATGATTTTATTACGTATAAAGGTTTATCCAAAGTTTTCATCAAAGTTTTCTTCCATGTTTTTATACTCCTACTTAGTTAAGATACTACTGCTTCACTTTTACTTAGTTAATGCCACCACTTCGTAGTACACTTATACTTGATAACGCCTCCACTTCGTGATACGCTTATACTTGATAACGCCTCCACTTTGTGATACGCTTATACTTGATAACGCCTCCACTTCGTGATACGCTTATACTTGATAACGCCTCCACTTCGTGATACGCTTATACTTGATAACGCCTCCACTTCGTGATACGCTTATACTTGATAATGCCTCCACTTCGTGATACGCTTATACTTGATAACGCCTCCACTTCGTGATACACTTATACTTGATAACACTTCCACTTAGTTAAAAGTATGCATATACTTGTATAGTTATATAAATAAAGTTTAAAGGACTTAGGAAGGCTAGTCCGCCCTATTTCCTTTTCTTCGTTGAGATGTGGTCTGGTGGGATCGGATATCCGTCCGAAGGTCATTTGATGTTTAGTTATATATCATGTATACATGTATAGACATATGGGTTCTACATTGATCAGTTCAGTTATGAGTCTCTACTGCTAGTCCAACAATTTTATCAGAATTCACTGTTTGGGATACATCTTCAGGACACGGCCTTCTCCGTTGTTTAGTTGGTAAGCAGAGTCTCTTGTAGGAAGAGCGGACATTATGTGTATAGATCTATACAGGATTGACACCCCCACACCCTGACTGCTAGCTACAGTCCATGGCCTACCAATCCAAGGGGTGACAAATGTCATATTTACATAGGCGCTTGCAGGGCGTCAAGGACTCTAGTGTCGGTTAGTATGGTTACGAGTATCTCCATGTTACCTTATAATTCATGGTCTTAAGGTAACGTCATTTAACACTGTACGCGGGAAACACATTCTTAGAATTACAATGTTTTAGACTTTACTACCTGTATCTTTCCTTTGATACTGGCTAGGGTATGTATTCACTGTTTTAGACCGTGCTAGCTGTATCTTTCATTTGATACTGGCTAGGGTCTGTATTCACTGTTTTAGACCGTGCTAGCTGTATCTTTCATTTGATACTAGCTAGGGTCTGTATTCACTGTTTTAGACCATCCTAGCTGTATCTTTCATTTGATACTGGCTAGGGTCTGTATTCACTGTTTTAGACCGTGCTAGTTGTATCTTTCATTTGATACTAGCTAGGGTCTGTATTCACTGTTTTAGACCGTGCTAGCTGTATCTTTCATTTGATACTAGCTAGGGTCTGTATTCACTGTTTTTGACCGTGCTAGCTGTATCTTTCATTTGATACTAGATAGGGCATGTATTCACTGTTTTTAGACCTTGCCAGCTGTATCTTTCATTTGATACCGTCTGGGGTCTGTATCCCCTTTTTGATAGACTGAGCCAGGCGTGTCGTTCAGCCGATGCTCTCCTGGAGTCTGTGATTCCTTTTGCCTTAGTCAGCAGTCCTCACTGCTGAGGCATATGTTATATTCCCTGATATTCTCCTACTTTCTTTAAAGTCAAATCCAGTACTTTGATAATGATAGTGTTTAAGGGAAAACAACTTTTTACAACATAACTCTGACAGGTCTTGGTAGAAGACTACTTTTAATTAAGAAAATATAGGATTTTCTGGGAAAGACGCTAATACACTGTTGTTTCCAAACTACTACTTTTAATTAAGTTATTTGAATAAAATGACACTAAATACTTATGAACTCACCAGCATTTGTAAAAATGCTGATACTCGCTTTTCAAATAACTTGTATTCTCAGGTCAGCAATAGACAGGTACATCCCCGGAGCTTTTGATGAAGACCGTTCAGTACCAAGCTGCATCTTTATTATTACTTGTATTACTTCGATGTTCTATCTAATGTAAACCAATGTAAAACTATTACTATTAATGCAATGATTGTTGTAATTTGATTACTATACTGCATATGTTGTGATACTTGACATGACGTCATCCACCCCAGAATGTTTCCGCCGTTCCGGTTTTGGGGTGTGACAACACCCAATTAATAAATAGGTTCCAGTGCATAACCATAAATCCATACTTGGGGTAAGGAGACCATTTTTCCCCTAACTTATCTTGGTCCAAGACAAAAGCCCAAACTCACACTCTGGAGGCCTAAAATCCGAATAATCAACCAAGGCCCAATATATGGTCTAATTTTCCAAATTGGGCCCAAACCCCTTACATGGGCCTTATCCTAAATCCTATCCAAATATCCTAGTCCACACACCTATTCTCAGATGGCCCAATAAGAACCCAAACACCTAAAGCCAAAGGAAAGGCCCAACTCGAAGTCCAACACATATAGGGTTTTCACTTTAAATGACAATTAGGGTTAAGTAAAACACTTAATTAACCCTTTAAGGACTTAATCCATCAAGTCCATCCCTTTACTAGGTCAATCATACAACGTGGTCGGGTTTAATTCATAACTCTAATCCAACGGTCCAAAATGCAAGTCCCGACTAGTACAACCTAAAAATCCTACCGCAAACTTCCAATAAATCAGACAATGCAGAAAACATCCATACACACAAGATTTCACACACATAGCCACCTAGCACGGCGGCTGATGGCGGCAGCAAGGTGATAGCCACCATGGTTGGTTGACAGGGTGGTTTCCCACAATTTCCGGCCAAAGATCCCACACATACACACCTCACAACACGAAATGACTCTACACAAACACACCCATAGCCACCTTCGTGGTGGCAGGCAGTGGTCGGGGATGACAACCACCATCTTATGGTCGTCGATTCTTCTTGCGATGTTCGGCCAAGAAAATACACTCACACACACACACACGACATGTACAAATAGCAACTTAAGCTCACGCGCCCTCGTTCGAAATATGAACACAACCACCCACCTGGTGGCTTACGACAGTCATTCACGAGCAAACTGTTGTGGAACGGAATGAAATCCGAAGGAGAAGGAGTGGTTGTAGCGGGGAACGGGGGTTGCGACTTCACCGACGGACGACAGCAGCGGCCACGACTAATAGTTTTGGCGACCCACTAATTTGGCGTCTATGTGATGTTCTGCGTCGCTGTTGGCAGTTGCCCCGACAGTTGGCTTCGTTAGCTTCTGGCTTCAATAGTGGCTAGGAGGCGTTGACGGTCAGAGGTAAGGGATATATGGTTGGCGGCTGGAGGATATCATTAGGATTAGGGTTTCCTTGGTGATGCATCCTTAAAATGGGTAGGGAAGGGGATCGAGTTCAAGTCTCGCGTCTGATTTGAATCACAATCACATAATTACACTTCCAAACCCTCCCCCTAAAATCCTTTTCAAACTATTCCCATTAATTACCAAACAGCCCCCGATTTAACTCCTTATGACTAACACTGATAACTTATTACGGTTTAGGGCAACTATTCATTTATTGATTTTATCTATTTACTTATTTATTAAACAAAATGTTACAATTCTCCTCACTTAATTTAGATTTTGTCCTCGAAATCATTCCTTACCATTCCCGACACACCAAACAACTTGAGAAACACAGTCACAACCCTAGAGCATACCATAGCCTTCCCAAGGCTATCGAAACCAACCCAAGCAGAGCTCTCCAACCCGAAGACGTACATATCCCCTCACCATCTGACAATAATCCCTTGCAAAATAGCCATATCTACTCAATCCGAAATCTAAAGTCTTGAGATGGCCTAACTCCTTAACAGACCGCTCACACTAAACCACTACCATTCAAATTCCACTATGAGTTCTAGACAAAAAAAACACTTCTAACCCTTGAGGCTTCCACTAGAAAAACATTAGCACAACCCAATTATCATTTTAGTACATTTATGCTTGATAGAAAGCTCAGATAATCCTTCGAGTTGAAGACTTAACCCTGCAACGGTTAGACTCAGACGAGAGCTGCGCAACCGGGTCTACTATTTTAATCTGAGATTATCCAAACCCATCGGCAAGTGACCTAAGATCTCCTCAGAATAACAAGCTACTCCATACTCGAATTCCAAATCAATAATAACGCCTTGGCTTATCTTGATACCCTTTACCAATAGAACCATTCCAAGTCACATTCACAAGAGCTTGATCTATCATCAAAACTTAATCCATTCATTATCCTTGAACCATTAGATCAATTCCCTCGGCACCTAGATACCCTGATCCTCAACCCACGTAAACAAAAATTCTGCACAAAACACCTACGACACCTAACTCGAGATCTTACCCAAAAAACCAATATGATACTCAATTCATAACACGAGATCTCCGGAGTTGCACTTGCTTTTCACCTTAAACCTTCTGATTTATGATAACCCCTCTCTAGATCGAGAATAAAGGTTCCCAACCATCACTGAGAAAACCAATCTTGTACCTAGTCCAACCACCAGGTTCCCAAGAGTCCAAATGACAAAGCTACCCAACCTATAACCCCTCTGCATCACACATTGAACACTCACTTAATACTGCAACTCAAGATCTGAAACCTTGACCCAACGGTCTCTACCAGGTCCCAACTGCATTTCCATAATCACACGGGCCTCGCCCACGGGTCCCACCCGGCTGCACCACGGAGCTGCCTTGCCCACGAGTCCCCCCATCTAGAGCTGCACAGGACCGACTCCTTCTTGGACCCCCAATGGTCCTCAATCTTACTCAAAGGAATACTCCTCGACAATCCTGACAGGCGTGCCCAAGGCGCGATCTGATTCCCCTTTACATTCATTACTACCTCCAAAGATAGTCTACCTCAGACTGGTGAATGCTAAGATCCCATTGCAGTCTTACAACACTTCTTACCAACCATGGTTACCACCCATGGCCTTACCACAGTCTAACCATCACAACCCCTCACCTCCTGAGCCAAAACCTGTATCCAACTGCATCCAATCAAGTGTTCGACTCATCCCTCGAACTCCAAAGCCCTCTACCTGGACTCAACCACAAGACTACTATGCATAATAAAGGAGATGCCGACCCATGGTTGGAAGTTTCCTGAACCCCCACTTATACAACCACAATCTTAATAGCCACATGGGTCGTCTCTCCTCTTGGCCAGGATGTGAAACTTGCCCTGGTTTCACACCCTTCCTAACTCTCGGAAATATTGATCAATTCTCCCCCACTTGAATTCGATGAAGCTCTTTTATCACTTAATTCTGATGGATTCCTGACCCATCAACCTCATATTATGCCAATTGCCCATGTCCAATGCTACTCAATACTAGCCCTCCATTACTAGCCAAACTCAGTGATCACCCAACTCCTAAAATCCTGAAGAATACCCTTGAAATCTCAACCGGTCTGGTAATCCAAATCACCTCCCATGATACCTTACGAATTCCTTGAGTTCTTATGTTGGCGACAAACAACGATAAAATTTGCCCTGAACCTACGAATCTTTACCCCAACTTGCATTTCTAAAGAATCATTGAATTCTAACTAACTACAAACCATGCAAATATACAACTCCTTTGACACATCTAATGATCAAACAACTCACACAACTGACACCACCATCTTCCTGCTACCATTCCTTTCCTAGCAACGAAAGTGCCTTGAACTCCAAAGTTCTTCCATAGGCAACTATCGATCATACCCGAACAAATGATAGAACCACAAAGCCCTGACTTCACTGGAGAATTATCTAGCTAATCTGTGACAACCTGATATTTCAACTCTGTGTAATGACCCAAAAGGTCCAGTATTGTAACCACTTTTGAGTTAATAAAATTAACTTTCAAAATAAAATGTCCAAATAGTTCTATTTAAATTCCTTCTATATTTAAATGTCTTTAAACCATGATCATACGTAAAAAGAACGCCCAAATCCGACTTCGTATATTGAAGTTATGATTTTTCCAAGTTCAGCTTAGCAACAGACAGCTAAAAACTCGAATCGGAGATCGAGTGACTTTTGGCCGGAATGACCTAAACGAGAATCGAAGGTCTCGACAATGGTATTTCAGCGGTAAAAAGTCTGGCAAAAGCCGACGTCAGATAAAGAAGTTATGTATTTTTGAAGAAATTCCTTAAACACGATGAGTTATAAAATAAATAATAAAATTAATTTCAGAATTTGCCAACGGAGTCTAAACGAAAGTTGTAGACCGTAGTCTCACCTACGCGTGGATATAAAGACCATCGAAAACGGAGTTCGTATGAAGAAGATATGAATTTTTGAAGTTTATTAAATAAATTATATATTTATTTAATTCAAAATTCAAGCATTATCCGAAGAGGAGTCAGCGTCCTCATCCGAGGTACGCACTGCGTACCCCTGTACGCCCTGCGTACCCGAGGGACTTGGCCTCAGATCGTCCACGTCGCCCTATGCGAGGCTACTGACCCGTCCGACCGACCCGTCCGACTCGCCGTCCCATCCGACCCGCCAGACTGATCCGTCCCATCCGAAGCCGAGGCAGTCGAGGCTTCGGTCATGCATGACGTACTTGTACGCGCTGCGTACGAGCGTACGCCCCACGTACGAGGCTTCTCAGACCCCCTATAAATAGCATGCGAAGGCTTCCGAGAAAAATGCTCATTTCTCTCCTTTCTCTCACGATATTGCCTCGTTTTCCGTGCCCGTTCAAACCCAAAGCTCTGGTCTTTTTGCTCAAGTCCCAAGGTTCGATTTTACTCCCGAGATTCCCGAGAATCCCGAGAAAAATCCGTTTCCCGAGACGAAACTCTGCCCGGTTTTCCATCTCGATATCTTCAAACTTTCAAGTGAGTTCATACCCCTTAATTTACCTTGTAAATGTTCTATAAATTCTTTTATATGCTTTCAAGGGGGGATTACAAGTAAAACACACGAGTATTATCGTGTGTTACATAAAGAACTATTTTATATGCTTTTATATATCCAAATCACATGCGATTTACAAACTTTATAAGGAACTTTCATATATATATATATATATATATATATATATATATATAACATATGTTAAAATAGCATTCTATCTTTTGAAATATAAATTTGTTGTAATGCATGTGTAAACTAAACTTTTCTTAGATTATTTGTATACTTGTCTATCTTAGACTCTACACTAAAAATCTATGCTTTCATAACAAATGATTCCTTTTCTAGGTATTTCTAAACAAACGAGACACACTTTTAGAAAACTATAATAGGTATAGTTTTACGAACAAATTTCTAACTCTTATGTACTAGAAACATGAATTTCAAGAAGTCACTTTTGTATACAAGAACAAATGTAACATTTTAACAAGTAGATCTGTTTTTATACCACGGTTTTGTGAGACACACTAACTTCATGTACGTTCGAGTACACATTTCAAGTCCTGTATTATATACCAGAATCCCTTGGAGGGGGAGCATGGTGTTTGTGTATAGATCTATACGGGCTTGACAACCCGCGCCCTGACTGTTAGCTGCAGTCCACCGTTTGGGGTGACAAACGTCATAACATTCCAACGCCTGAAGAACGTTGTGTATAGGCATTCCGAGTCAATAGTATGGTTATAAAACTCACATGGGGTATTAAAAATGCATTGATTTACAAGGTTTTCAAAACACATTGGTTATTTTACACTTACATACATTTTGGAAACAAACATTGGTCTTGAGTGAAGGCTACTTTTATACTAGTAGAAAATATAGGATTTTCTAAACACAAACAAACAAAGACAAAACATTTCATTTCATACAAACATTGTCATTTAAATACTTATGAAACTCACCAGCTTAAATGTTGATCTACTCTTTCAAAATTACTTGTATGTCCCAGGAAATCAGTAAATTTCAGGTATTCATTTTGCTTTTGATGAAGGGATGCTGCGGCGCCAGTTTAATCTCGTATTTTGACATCATATTGTAATTGGTTTTGAACATGTAACTTTTGAAAATTTAAACTTTCAATTATATATATGATGGTTGTATTGCTTTCTTTACTATGTATTCATTTGTTACGTTACCACATGAAGTCATCCGCCCCCGAACGTTTCCGCCGTTCAGGTTTGGGGGTGTGACAGATTGGTATCAGAGCAATGTTTATAGTGAACTAAGTATATCGAACCACATAAGATATACAATCTATAAATGCTTAAGGGACTAATACTCTCTGACAAAACAAATTTTCTTTTTACGCTTAAGCAGCATTGCGTTCAACTTAAATTGATAGTTCATTTAAGTACAATTACATGCATACCACAAATTATTTTCATGTTATCCAACTATACAAGTATTTAGACAATTTGACACTACGATTGAGACTCGATATATGTAATCAGATTTTGGACAAATATAGCGTGATCAACTATATTTGCCCGAGATTGGACCAACGTATATCGAGGAATGATCATAGCAAGCAACAAGTCAAAACTTACCAAACCATTACTAGAATCAAACACAAGAATTTAAATACTATAGGAGTATTTGCTACCTAAACTAGTTTAACTTACATGTTTTGCGTGTTTCAACTTTATTCCATTCTTATAACCCTATTTCTCGTACAGTCAAATGACTGGATTTCACCACCCTGGCGACCCCTACTTTCCCAACCAAGGCAACGGAGGATGGATCGAAGATGATCCCGAAGAGGACGAGGAACCCATAGAAGTGGGTGATGACTCCGGTACCGACTCAGAGCCGGAAGTTATCGATCCACCACCCATTCAACCTCCCGTCTTCGTAAGGAACTTTCAAGGACCGACTCCCGTCTGGGGAAGTCACATCCACTATTGGAGCCAAGAGCAAAACCTACGCCCTCCCTACGGCATGTGTCGGGACTTCTATGATGTCCGCGGCGGAGGTTCGGCTGATCGAGCACTCCCGGTAATGGTGGGTAAGTTAGCCAATCAGTCCTATCAGTCTGGAGTTCAAGCTAGTCGACTCCGGGATGTCAACGTGGAAGTGCAGGTTCACACTTCTGACATCCGTAGGCTGGACAAGATACAAGACAATGCTCAACTCCGAACCGAAGCATTTCAAGCGCAAATGATTGCAGCCCTCGCTGAACTGAGGGAACAACAAGCCGCTTTTGATAGGCGTCTAACGGAGTCGAAGCAATCAGATGCGGAGTCAAGCTCCAAGCGCAACCTACGTCGCAAGTAGTGCTTGTCAAAGACTCAAATTTTGTTATAGCTTAGGACATCGGCTAAAAGTCTTTAAATTTCTCGAACTTTGTAATCGGAGACCCTTATAGGGGTCAAATTTTCATGATCATTGTAACAACTTTTATATTAATATAAGTGACACTATTACTACTATGTTAAGTATTTCGTTCAAACCTTGAAAGGTCTTTGTGAAACCAAATACTTGTTTCATACCTTCAATCTTACAAATAACTTTCATTCTTCTAGACTCATACTATCATCTGTTGTTGAACTATAGCGATTTAGTTCATGAGACACATACATTTTCTATTCTATGAAATTCTTATCCTTGTCTTTTCTGTTGGATATAGTGTCTAAGCCCATAACTATATTTGGTATGTACTTGACCCGACTCGGCATGGTCCATTTGGGTTGCACTTCACCCGAACAATTTATGGATAATATTTGAGAATAGCACAAGTTATGATTTATTAATATATTATAAGTTCTAATACATTAATATAAGATCATATTATTTAATTAGTAGTGATCTATAATTAATCTAGGATTAATTTAGTGATCAAAGATATTACTAATTAAATATGGGCTTCTATATTTATATAGTGTGGGCTTATGCTTATTTGGAATGGGCTAGGCTTGGATGGAGAAGTCCATGGATACTCCATGGAGCTTTAACCCATGGATCTCATGGAAATGAAGAGACATGGGTATTAGGGTTTACATGGATGTAACCCTAATCCACCACACTATATAAAGGAGGCTTTGGATCTTGAAATCAAACTAGTTGAAGTTAGTGAACACTAGTTGACACATGTTGTGGTGAGGGCCGATTTCAAGAGAAGTATGACTATTCTCTCAAAGTTCCAAGTTTGTGGTGATTTGTGACTTTCATTTGAGGCATCCACATTATTGGTGCTAGGCTCTAAAACTCAAAGGAATCAACTACAACTACAAGGTAAGTGTTTCTACTAGCTTTATTTGATTCAAGTTCCCCATGCCATGCTAGTTAGGATATAAGCCTTGGAAAAATAATTATTTGCATGTATCTTAGACAAACATAGATCCAAGGTTTATTAGGGTTGCATGTACACTTAGGAAGTGTTAGAATGCTCAAAACCCATCAGTGGTATCAGAGCCTAGGTCTGTTTGTTTGATACTTGTGATTAAAAGTTGGAAAAAGTCGAAAAACTTGCTGTCTGACGAACAGACTCGGCGAGTCCATGGGGGGACTCGTCGAGTCCACTAGTATCTTCAACCTACTCGCCGAGTAGGTTCATGCACTCGACGAGTAGGGTCGACAGAGTGCAGATTTTCGACTTTAGTTGCTGGAAATGGATTGGAAACATTACCCTAAACTGTTTTGGTACTTGAAAACTTGTTTTAGCTGGTGTAATGTTTTTGCTAATTCATTTACAACAACTAGTTATCAAAATTACAAAGTTTAATGTGATTTTGATTCTTGAAAGTGTTCATATTCATGTTCTTGTTCTGATGAAGTTTAGATGATCATAGGAATTATTTGTAACCTATGTGGTAGTTTAATTCTTGATCATAATGTGTTTTAATGGAGTCCATAACTTGTCCTCAAGTTATGGAAAACCAAAAGTCTCTTGGATTAAAAAAACCACTAAAAGAACACAAGAGTTAGAAAAAATGAAAAGTCCTCATTTTATTACTCTATTAAACTCATAAGTTACAAGAAATGAAAAGTTTTGAAAGTTTACAAAACTTGCCCTCAAGTTTTGGAACAAGTAAAGTTAAGTTAAACTTTAGTTCCAACCCTTAGAATTTTAAAAGTTAAAATTCAACCCTTATACTTATATTATTATGATTTAATTATATATATATATATATATATATATATATATATATATATATATATATATATATATATATATATATATATATATATATGTATAAGAACAAAGTCGTCTTACCGCTAGTACGCCTCATTCACGAAGCCGGTCTATAAGGTGGGTATAAGGTTGTTGCCTATAAAATGGTGACTTAATGGGTGTCCACTTTCACCCACCGCTTGCGTAACTGGTGGAGGATCGTTAGCCGAATGGGTAAGACAAGGACTTATAAATTCTCATTCAAAGTATGATGAATATTATAAAGTAACTAAACGTTTTATTAAATTCCCAATCTTAGTTACTTTAGGAAAAATGTGAATAAGGTGCTAATCCATGAAATTACACTTTACACTTTGATTGAGTCGTTGGTGGAGCGTGTGTGGTTAACCGGCACACTAACTTGGACTTAACAAGGTAGGTAAAGGGTGACTTAAAGGTTTATTATAGTATCGATGGAGCGTGTGTGGTTTACCGGCACATCGATTGAGTGATAAACTTTAAAGGGTACCAAGTGATTTGCATGGTTACTTCACACCTCGTTTTGTGATCCTCGGCATCCCAATCACAAAACCTAGAGGGCACACTCGAGATTGAAACATGCCTTTGAAAAGTTCATTGAATCTCAAAGAATCTAGGAATTTCTAAGAACCAATCAAAAACCTAATACTTAAATGTTTCGGTTTTCGTGGTGGAAATTGGTGAATCGTCATTCACCTACCTTTCAAATATGGTATAGCTTAGATTACGGCATACCTCTTCTAAGTTATATTATATTGTGATTGGATCCTAGCCTTAATATTACATTTGGGTGTTTTATTAAGGACTCTCTTATATCTAAACTAATATTGTTCTCTTCTTTTTAGATGTCTTCAAACAATGCTGCTTCTGGCTCTAATCCTAATGGCTCCTTTACCCTTATGAACTTGTGTGGGAAAGTCACCTTTGATGGATCCAACTTCAATGAGTGGATCAGAAACATCAGGATGATTACTCGCTACGAGGATAAAGAATATGTCCTTGACAAGGAGCTTAAGGAGATTGATGAGACCACTGCAACTCCTCAGGAGATCGCTGAATTTCGGGCACATGAAAGGGATGCTACGAAAGTGGCTTGCATCATGATGGCCACGATGACAGCGGAACTCCAAAAGTCTTATGAGGATTTCTACCCTTATGAAATGCACCAAGATTTGATGGAAAGATACCATCAAAGTGCAAGACAAGAGAGGTATGAAATCATCTGCTCCATGATAACAACCATGATGAAGGACGGGGAATCCGTCACGAGCCACATGCAGAAAATGCAAAGGTATGTGGATTGTTTGCTGAAGCTTAATGTGAACTTCCCTGAGGATCTTGCAATAGATATCATTTTGCACTCCTTACCATCGTGCTATGATCAATTCCGCATGACATATCACATGAATAAGGAAGAGGTCACACTCAGCAAACTTCAGGGACTTCTCAAGACCGCATAATCAGGTCTTAAGGGGAAGTCGGTTGCTATCACTCCTACTCCAAACTCAACTCCGGTTTTGGCAATTGGGAAAAATCAATGGAGGAAGAGAAAGAGATCCTCGAAGGGTACCAAGGCTCGGGCCCTTGATGGCTCTTCTTCAAGAGGAACCAAGAAAGGTTTCGTCACTCCTTCTTTTGACCCAAAAGAGGTTGAATGCTTCTATTGTCATGAAAAATCTCATTGGAAGCGGAACTGCCCAAAGTACCAGCAGGATGTGAAGGATGGGAAAGTCAAACCCAAACAAGCAGGTACTTACACTATCATTTCTAATAACTCACCCCATTCTAAGTCTTGGGTCCTTGATACCGGTTGTGGTATTCATATTTGTTGTGACTTGCAGGGACTAAGAAGAAGTGAGAGTGTGGAGCAAGGAAGAATAAACTTGATCATGGGGAATAGGAAAGCTTTACCTGTTACCAAGATTGGAGTTTATACTTTATCGCTAAGTAGTGGGTTTAATTTAGATTTGAATAAGTGTTGTTATTCGCCAGGAATGGAAAGAAATATTATTTCCTTTCATGCTTTGTACAAACAAGGGTTTACCTTTTCATTTAATAATGAAGTTGGTTCTATAGATGTTTTCTATAATAATGTTTTTTATTTTAAAGCATTACCTTGTGATGGTGTGTATGAAGCTGTATCTGTTGTAGATAACTTGGGAAATAATGTTTTGTGTATTGATTCTACTAATAATAATAACTTGGATAAAGCATCATTATGGCATTGTCGTCTTGGACATATAAGCAAGAAACGCATAGGCCAACTCCAAAAGGATGGAGTCTTGGAGTCGTTTGACCTAAAGTCAGATGATAGTTGCGAATCATGCTTACTTGGAAAAATGACAAAGTCACCCTTCACTAGCTCGTGTGAGAGGGGTGAAGGTTTGTTGGACCTTATACACACGGATGTGTGTGGACCATTCAAACATGCCACAAGGGATGCTAATCGTTATTATTTGACTTTTACTGATGATTACAGTAGATATGGATATGTCTACTTAATCAAGCATAAGTCAGAGACTTTCGAGAGGTTTAAGGAATTTAAACAGGAAGTCGAGAATCAATTGGGCAGGAACATTAAGATGCTTCGATCCGATCGAGGAGGTGGGTATCTTAGTTCAGAGTTCCTCGACTATCTTAGGGAATGTGGGATTGTCTCACAATTGACACCTCCCAGGACACCACAGTTGAATGGTGTGGCTGAGAGGCGTAATCGAACCTTGTTGGATATGGTTCGTTCCATGATGAGTCGAGCTACGCTACCAATCTCATTCTGGGGGTATGCCTTAGAGACTGCCGCCCATATTCTTAATCTTGTCCCTACAAAGAAAGTTGCCAAAACTCCTCACGAGATGTGGACTGGCAAAGTACCTTAGCTAGACCACATCAAGATTTGGGGTTGTGAGGCTTTCGTGAGACGCGAGACTCATGATAAGCTCGAACCTCGAAGCGAGAGGTGTATTTTCATCGGCTACCCACAGCAATCCTTTGGTTACCTCTTCTACAGACCTAGTGACAATGTGGTCTTTGTAGCAAGAAGAGGAGTCTTTCGAGAGAGAGAATTTATAAGCCAAGGAGACAGTAGGAGGCAAATTGATCTTGAAGAAATTCAAGAATCAAGCGGTGAAGGAACTTCAAACACTAGCCCTCAACTTGAGGAGGAAACTCCTGTTGAGCAAGTTTATGAGCCTGTACCTCTGAGGCGTTCCACGAGAGTTAGGAATGCACCTGAGCATTACTATGGTTTCCATATTACTGCGGAAGGTGAGACACTTATTAGTGATGAGACACTAGTAGGTTTGGATGAACCTAACAGCTACATGGAAGCCATGGCAGGCCCTGAGGCTGCTAAATGGAAAGAGGCCATGGATAGCGAGATACAATCCATGTATGACAATCAAGTTTGGAACTTGGTTGAGAATGTACCTAGTCGTAAGACTGTAGGGTGCAAGTGGGTCTTCAAGAAGAAGACCGACATGGATGGTAAAGTACACACTTATAAGGCGAGACTGGTTGCAAAGGGCTTCTCTCAAATTCCGGGAGTGGACTATGATGAGACCTTTTCTCCAGTAGCCAAGATTAAGTCTATTCGGGTTCTGTTAGCCATAGCTGCATTTCATGACTATGAAATATGGCAAATGGATGTCAAAACCGCTTTCCTTAATGGAAAGTTGGCTAAAGATGTTTACATGAGTCAGCCAGAGGGTTTTGTCAGCAACGAGTACCCTAATAGAGTGTGTAAACTTGAGAAATCCATTTATGGATTGAAACAGGCACCTCGCAGGTGGAATCTTTGCTTTGATGAGAAAGTCAAGGAATTTGGCTTTTCGAGGAGTGAAGATGAGTCTTGCGTCTATATCAAGGCTAGTGGGAGCATAGTCGGTTTTTTGGTACTGTATGTGGATGACATACTACTCATAGGAAATGACATCCCAACCCTGCAGGAAGTAAAGTCCTGGCTTGGGAAGTGTTTCGCTATGAAGGACCTTGGTGAAGCTGCCTATATCCTAGGGATAAAGATTTTGAGAAACAGGAGTAAAAGACTAATTGGACATAGTCAAAGTACCTACTTGGACAAAGCGTTGAAAAGATTCAACATGCATAACTCCAAGAAAGGTGAGTTACCCATTCAGTGTAACGCTAGATTGAGTAAGACACAAAGCCCTAGTACTGAGGCTGAGATAGCAGAAATGAGTCGATTTCCTTATGCTTCAGCTGTAGGATCGATCATGTATGCTATGACGTGTACTCGACCTGATGTAGCCTTTGCTTTGAGCATGGTTAGCAGGTATCAGGCGAACCCTGGAAAGGAACACTGGGCTGCGGTAAAGAATATCCTCAAGTACCTGCGAAGGACTAAGAACTGGGTCCTTACCTTCGGTGGGAGTGATGACTTGAGAGTTGTAGGGTATAGTGATGCTAGTTTCCAGACTGATAGGGATAATTTCCGCTCTCAGTCAGGCTGGGTCTTTACCCTAAACGGAGGAGCAATTTCTTGGAAGAGTTCCAAGCAGGAGACAGTGGCTGATTCCACTTGTGAATCAGAGTATATAGCAGCAAGCGAGGCAGCAAAGGAGGCGATATGGCTAAAGAACTTCATCGGAGACCTTGGAGTTGTTCCAGCTATAAAAGAGCCAATGGAGATTTTCTGTGACAGCAATAGTGCAGTTGCCTTAGCCAAGGAACCAAGGGATCACGGGAGATCCAGACACATCGACAGAAAATACCATTTTATCAGACATCAAATTGAAGAAGGACTCCTCATGGCAAAGAGGGTATCATCGGATGAGAACCCGGCAGATCCCCTCACGAAGGGACTGAGTAGGGTTAAGCATCTCCAGCATGCTCGGAGCATTGGGCTGAAGGATGATATAAGTTTTAGTAGTTAGATAACCCAGAAATTTGTAAAGTGTAATTGACATTAGATGATGAATAAAAGGTGTTTTATTTATGAGTAAAGTGTTGCTATCTCTTGTCGATCATTTACTATATTTCTTTTGCATGTTTTGACTTCCAGAATAATTTTGTTTGGTATAACATACTATTCAAACCTCCACAGTCGGTCATATGTCGGAAGTAGGTATGAATCAAGACTGTCATGATAGGTTGTAGAGGTCTAAGGTGTTGGACAAGGCTACAACAATCATGATTGCTCATAAGTTCTGAGCATTGGACTCAACCCACGCTCACTGGAATCACTTCATGGAATTTTATCTCGAGTGATCGTGAGACGGTAATATCATATAAGTCTTCAAACCTAGAGATATGATTTGTTACTTACGAGTTGGTTATGCATTGATTGTACGTAAACGCATTGGTAACTCGATGTTATAAAACGTGCCTTTGTGTGTAATTCAATGAGTGGTAGAACAAACATATGAGTCGAAGTTTATCTGTTCCTTCTTGGATTAGAAGCTGATATCTGGGCCCCTCGATGATTTTGTTTTGACCTATGTATCGGGCCCGGTCAGAACTAAATTGATGTGTTCAGTTGAGTTCTATGTCAAACAAATCAGAAATCGGGAAACAAATGTTGGACAATAAGCAAGACAATGTTCCATGTGTTTGTCCGGCTGATATCTAGAACAGAGGATTATATGATCACTTATCTAAATGGCGCGTTCTAGTTCAACAGAGTTTAAAGAGCTACGATTGCGGATCGGTTCCTGAAGTTATACTTGCAAATATAGTTACTAGACTTATCCAAGTGGGAGACTGTTGGATATAGTGTCTAAGCCCATAACTATATTTGGTATGTACTTGACCCGACCCGGCATGGTCCATTTGGGTTGCACTTCACCCGAACAATTTATGGATAATATTTGAGAATAGTACAAGTTATGATTTATTAATATATTATAAGTTCTAATATATTAATATAAGATCATATTATTTAATTAGTAGTGATCTATAATTAATCTAGGATTAATTTAGTGATCAAAGATATTACCAATTAAATATGGGCTTCTATATTTATATAGTGTGGGATTATGCTTATTTGGAATGGGCTAGGCTTGGATGGAGAAGTCCATGGATACTCCATGGAGCTTTAACCCATGGATCTCATGGAAATGAAGAGACATGGGTATTAGGGTTTACATGGATGTAACCCTAATCCACCACACTATATAAAGGAGGCTTTGGCTCTTGAAATCAAACTAGTTGAAGTTAGTGAGCACTAGTTGACACATGTTGAGGTGAGGGCCGATTTCAAGAGAAGTGTGACTATTCTCTCAAAGTTCCAAGTTTGTGGTGATTTGTGACTTTCATTTGAGGCATCCACATTATTGGTGCTAGGCTCTAAAACTCCTAGGAATCAACTACAACTACAAGGTAAGTGTTTCTACTAGCTTTATTTGATTCAAGTTCCCCATGCCATGCTAGTTAGGATATAAGCCTTGGAAAAATAATTATTTGCATGTATCTTAGACAAACATAGATCCAAGGTTTATTAGGGTTGCATGTACACTTAGGAGGTGTTAGAATGCTCAAAACCCATCATTTTCAACCTATAGTTGAAGTATGCCTCCGTGTAGGAATCCAAGGCGAAACAACGGTGAGGAAGCACCTGTACCACCACCACCTCCACCACCTCAATTTGATGTTGTTATCTTTCAAGCAGCAGTCACCGCAGCGGTGGCAGCTGCCATGTCATAGATCAATAACTCGAGTACTAATGGCTCGGGATCTGGCACACACCTATCCAACCATGGCGAGAGTCATGGACCACCTCGAGAATGCACCTATAAGGACTTCACTAATGCCAAGCCCCGGATGTTTTATGGAACTGGTGGTGTGATGGCCCTGAGGCAGTGGATTGAAAGGACAGAGGCAGTCTTTGAAATCTGCTCCTGTCCCGAGCACAGCAAAGTCAAATTTGCAACTTTCACCCTTATTGATAAAGCTTTAACTTGGTGGAATGGCCACGTTAAAGTACTTACCCTAATCGTGGCAAACTCCATAAGCTGGGAGAGCCTGAAAGCCATGATGATGAGAGAATACTACCCACGGGGAGAGATTTAAAAGCTTGAACACGAGCTATGGTGTAACGCCCGTGTTTCTAGGCTTTCCATTTTTAGCAATGTAATAGTCTAGGTTAGCCATTGTAACCCCAATTTGAAATAATAAAATGTATTATTTGTGAATTTGCGAATTATGTGAGTTATGTGTTTATTTGCTTAATTATGTGATGTAATTAAATTAAGAATAAAATAAGCGTCAAAATTAAAGTATTAGATATGCCCGATATCTTTGCATAAAGATGTAGTGGTTGAAACAAGGATTCCGGAGATATAAGGAATGCCAAAATCCGAGTTATAACAAAGAAGTTATGACCTGTCGAAGTTTCGCGACAGAACCGGCACGACGCCGAGTGACGTAAAATATGAATTTAAGTTAGAGCGATATTTAGCCTTAGCGGTCTAAACGAAAGTCGTAGATTTCGTTAAACCGAGAGTGTGCATAAAAAGAACGCCCAAATCTGACTTCGTATGAGGAAGTTATGATTTTTCTAAGTTTCGACTTGGCAGTATGCAGCCCGAATACTTGATTTGAAATCGAGCGGTTTTTAGCCGAAACAATCTAAATGAGAATCGAAGATCTCGTTGTTAGTAGCGAAGCGATGAAAGAATAGGCGAGAACGGACGTCGGACGAAGAAGTTATGATTTTATAACGAAGTTTTCCTGTCCGAGCCTTCTAAAAATAATTGATAAAAATAAAAGTCAAAATTAGCCGACGAAGTCTAAACGAAAGTTGTAGAGCGTAGTCTCACCTTCGCGTGGATATAAAGAACGTTGATATCGGAGTCCGTATGAAGGAGATATGAATTTCTGAAGTTTAATAAAATATTTAATATTTATTTTTATTTTACTCCGATATTATCCGAAGAAAGGAGAGGCGGTCTATCCGAAGTACGCAGCGCGTACTGCTGTACGCCCCGCGTACAGCGTAGGGCACTCGAGTTCTACGGAGTCGTGAGTCGTATGCAATGACGTAAGGGGACCGATGACGTAAGCGCTGACGATCTGCGAGGCGTACGCCCCGCGTACCCCCGAAGTTACGCCCCGCGTACGTGCGAGGGACAGCCTATAAAAGGGGTCCGAAGGCAGCTCATTCTTCACACACAATTCCCGCATTCTCTCTAGTCCTTTGCCTCGTTTTGCGTGCCGATTGTACCCCGAAGCCCCGAGAATATTCCCGAGCCCCGAAGCGAGATCAGAAGCCCCGAGAATCCTGAAGAGCGTTATTCCCGAGCCAAAGCCCTGCCCGGGAGGAGCCGGTTTTTGTGAAGGTCTTCCAGATCTACGGAGAGACGCCACTTCTATAAGCCATAGTACTGTCGGATCATCTTCTGATCAAGTGAGTGTGTAGTTATTTTCTCTCCAACGCAATATTATGAAGTATTTAATATAAAATACGTGCTACGTGTATATATTTTGTGGTTATATGTGTGAATGTATATTCTCTATGAAATACGTGTTATGTGTGTATGCCTCATCTGTTATGTGGAATATGTATTGATTAAAGCATGCTATATACAGGTTTTTAAACAATGTATAAAAATGTATATTTTTATCTACTAATATGTTGGGTAGAACATGGGTAGATAATTGGTGTGAAATAAATAGATGAGAGGCCTCGGTGTTATTGGTGTTATTCTAGTCATTCAGCAGAGTATGGATGACGACCACAGACTATTCTAGACTGTCCTGTGGAACACTAGCAGGCTCATTACCTGTAGGTGTTGTGAACGACGTGTTCACCGGTGTACTCTATCCCCCACATGGTTGCCTTTAGGGCACTTATTGTTGAGGAAGCCCCTCTGCAGTAATGTCCGTCCCGATGAAAATCCTGAAATAAGTTCCTTATAATAGACGTTATTTTTAGGAACGTAAGGTGAGGATAACGGGAATGGGTAATCGGGTTTATTGTTGATTGATGAAATTAAATATAATTATTGTGGGTTTGAAAACCCTATATGCTCACCAGGCTCCCAAGCCTGACCCACTCAGTTTAATTGTATTACAAGAAGTGGCGCAAGAGCTTAAGATGGGCGAATCATCAAGTCATTTTTGTTTACAAATCTGCATATGTATATATTTGTTGAATGACTTGTAATATAATCGTTTATGCTTTGTAATCTATATCGGAACATGACATCCCGACTTTTGATTATGAAATGAAATCATATTTCTATATGAAATGTTTTGATAAATATCTATCTTATCATGTTTTGTTTTTGGGAACAAATTCCGCATCTCTTTAAAAAAAATCAAATGGATTTACTCTGAAAATGTTTTAAAAAGCATAAATGAAATCGGTCTTTTCTGGCCGAGATTTTGGGGATGTCACAGTTGGTATCAGAGCATTAGTTTAAGCGAACTAGGAATTTGTTGGATTTCTAGACTTAAACTTAGTATGATAAGTGGAGATTGTGAGATGTGTGTCTGATAAATTTTAGACACGAGCACTAGTTTATTTTAGGAAGGTTGCCTAAAATGCTTTTATGTGCTAAATGTTATATGTTGCCATATATGATATTGTTTGTTTGGATCTACGATTTGTTACCAACCGGATCTGAAGATTTATGTGTTTAGGATTCTAAGCGTATGTATATGATATTAGAACTAGCATGTAATCGTTTGGAGTAATAAGGTGAAATTATTCGGTTTGTAGATCAAAAATGGTGAGAACAAGAAGCGGAGTTGGAAATGCTGATGAAAATAGGAATCAACCGCCTGTAATTCAACAAGTACCTGTCGTAGCTGATGCACCTGAGCCGATAACAAATGGCTGGTGTACAAATGATGATTCAAATGATGTTGGATCGTCAGATGGAAGAAACAAGACGCCTGCTTAGGCAGAATCGTGAAGAACCGTCAATTCAAGCGGAAGAGCCCGAGGAGAATGGAGGGCAATCTGAAGGAGAAAACTTTAGTGGAATCATTGGTCAAGACGAACAACCAGTGGTTAGACGCAATAACCAGTATGGAGGAAATGATGGTCGTGGGTGCAAGTATAAGGATTTCATGGCATCCAAACCACCATGTCTATCCGGAAGCCCGACGCCGGTGCAAGTTATGGACTGGGTCTCCGAAATGTAGACTATGTTTGAAAGTTGCGAATGCAGCAACAGGCAGAAGACCGCTCTTGCGATCCCTCTGCTAAAATCTGGCGTGTTGAGCTGGTGGAAGCTGTTAGCTGACTCTATGCCCAAGGGAGAAGCAAGCAAAATGTCTTGGGAAGACTTTGTGGAACAACTAAAAATGCAATACTGCTCTGAGCAGGACCTTCTGGAAATCAGTAATGAATTTCAGAATTTGAAGAAAGGGAAATTGAGCGTTACTGAATATGCTGCAAGTTTCACGGAAAAGATGAAGTTTATCCCATATTTGGTGCCTACAGAACTCTCTAAGGTCAACAAGTTTGCCCTTGGACTACCAGCGGACTATGGTCCAATGGTTAAGCAAGCAACCACATTGAAAGCCGCCATCTGGGCTGCTAGAAATGTTGAGACCCAGATCAGGGAAAAAGGTCTGGAAATGTCAGAGGTTGGCGAGAAAAGGAAAATCGATGGATTTTCAGGGTCCAGCAAGAAAAGTAAATTCTCGAAGTCTAGTTCGAGGGGAAGTGGAGTAAAGGTAGAAGCGAAATGGTGTGACAAGTGCAAGAAGAAGCATTATGGGAAGTGTGGCGGGGAAACCACATGCTTCAAATGTGGAAAGCTAGGGCATTATGCCAACGACTGCACCTTCACCAAAAATGTTTGTTATGGTTGTGGTAAAGAGGGGCACATCTCAAGGGATTGTCCGAAAAAGAAGGAAGCAGCAAGACCCAACATTCCGCCAAAGCCACAGGCGAGAGCATTCCAGATGACACTGGAAGCTGCTAAAGATGAAGCTGATGTCGCTTCAGGTACCTTTCTCGTTTACAAATTGCCTGCCCAAATTTTATTTGATTCTGGAGCCAACTACTCCTTTATATCGCATGAATTTGGTAGAAAACTATCTTTGCCTGTTGATAGACTAGATAATGCTTTATTAGTTGAAGTTGCTAGTGGCAAGTTTGTACCTGTTAGCCATCGTATGAAAAACATCTTAATTGACTTGAATGGGAATAAGTTCCACGAGGAATTATTACCTATCGAACTTAACGGTTTCGACATCGTTTTGGGAATGGATTGGCTTAGCGCCAATGATGCTGAAATTTTATGCAAGAAGAAAATAGTGAAAGTGAATCCACCTGGGAAGGAATCGTTTATGGTGTACGGAGATAAACGCAGAGTAAACTCTGGAATCATTTCTCTAATGAAAGCCAGAAAATGTTTGACCAAGGGGTGTACATCATACTTAGCATTTGTGATCGATGCTAAGAAGGAAAAGAATGTGATCGCATATGCGTCTCGACAATTGAAAGAGCATGAAAAGAACTACCCGACTCATGATTTAGAGTTGGCAGCGGTAGTTTTCGCACTGAAAATATGGAGGCATTACCTCTATGGCACAAAGTGCAAACTTTTCACTGATCATAAGAGTCTCCAATATCTTTTTGGTCAGAAAGAATAAAATATGAGGCAACGACGCTGGCTGGAATTACTGAAAGACTACGACTGTGAGATACTTTACCACCCCGGTAAGGCCAATGTTGTTGTTGATGCTCTCAGTCGGAAAGTCAATCTTGAAAGGAGAAGGCCAAGAGCGTTGAGAATTGAAGTTGTCTCGACTATTTTGGAAAGTATCAAGAAAGCTCAAAGCGAAGCTTCTGAGAAGAATGACCGAAAGGAGGAACGTTTGGGCAAAACGTTGGTGTTCGGCATAAACAGTCACGGACTAAAGGTGTTCCAAGATCGGATTTGCATACCGAAGACAGGAGGAGTCAGGGATCTTCTGATGGAAGAAGCTCACAAAACCATGTACTCGATTCATCCCGGTAGCACAAAAATGTATAGGGACCTGAAACCCTATTATTGGTGGCCGACGATGAAGCTCGACATTGCGAAGTATGTGGCCGAGTGTGTGACCTGTGCAAGAGTCAAGGCACAACATCAGAAACCATACGGGAGTTTAGAACCATTACCTGTGCCTATGGGTAAGTGGGAAGACATTGCTATGGATTTTTTCACTAAACTACCCAGAACAAAAAGTGGTCACGACATGATTTGGGTGGTCGTTGATCGATTCACTAAGAGTGCGCATTTCATAGCAGCCAATGAAAAATGGTCTATGGAAAAGCTTGCGAATTCTTACGTGAAGGAAATTGTGAGGCTTCACGGTGTTCCGTTAACGATTGTGTCGGATCGTGATAGTCGTTTCACCTCACGATTTAGGAAAAGTCTACAAGAGGAATTGGGTACCAAGTTGTGTCTAAGTACAGCTTACCATCCACAGACTGATGGTCACAGCGAACGGACGATACAAACACTTGAAGATATGCTGAGAGCGTGTACCTTGGAATTCCTAGGTAATTGGGATGAACATTTGCCTTTGGTAGAATTTTCCTAAAATAATAGTTTTCACTCGAGCATAAAGATGGCACCTTATCAAGCATTGTATGGACAGAAGTGTCGTACACCGTCTTGTTGGCTTGAGGCTGGGGAAAAGCAGTTTATGGGGCCGGAGATAGTCCATCAAACTGTGGAAAAGTTGAAAATAATTAGGGAAAGAATGTTAGCAGCTCAGGACCGTCAAAAGAGCTATGCTGACAAAAAGCTAAGACCGATGACTTTTGAAGTTGGAGATTCGGTTTTGCTTACAGTCTCGCCATGGAAGGGACTTATAAGATTTGGTAAAAGGGGAAAGTTAAGTCCAAGGTTTATTGGACCGTTTAAAGTTCTTCAGAAGATTGGGAACCAAGCTTACAAACTCGAACTACCAGAAGAATTGAATGGAATTCATAACACTTTTCATGTGTGTTACATGAGGAAGTTCACGGGAGACGCTCCCGACATAATTCCACTTTCGGAGTTGAGGATCGATGAGAACAAAAGGTTGATTGAGGAACCGTAGGCAATCGTTGACCGAAAGACTAAGAAGTTGCGATGTAAGATGGTTGAGTTAGTGCTTGTCCGATGGAAACACACGAATGGGCCGAATCTCACCTGGGAAACGGAGAGTGACATGATGAGTCGCTATCCGCATTTGTTTGCTGGTGTGTGATTCCGAGGACGAAATCATTCTAAGGTGGAGAGAATTGTAACGCCCGTGTTTCTAGGCTTGCCAATTTTAGCAATGTAATAGTCTAGGTTAGCCATTGTAACCCCAATTTGAAATAATAAAATGTATTATTTGTGAATTTGCGAATTATGTGAGTTATGTGTTTATTTGCTTAATTATGTGATGTAATTAAATTAAGAATAAAATAAGCGTCAAAATTAAAGTATTAGATATGCCCGATATCTTTGCATAAAGATGTAGTGGTTGAAACAAGGATTCCGGAGATATAAGGAATGCCAAAATCCGAGTTATAACAAAGAAGTTATGACCTGTCGAAGTTTCGCGACAGAACCGGCACGACGCCGAGTGACGTAAAATATGAATTTAAGTTAGAGCGATATTTAGCCTTAGCGGTCTAAACGAAAGTCGTAGATTTCGTTAAACCGAGAGTGTGCATAAAAAGAACGCCCAAATCTGACTTCGTATGAGGAAGTTATGATTTTTCTAAGTTTCGACTTGGCAGTATGCAGCCCGAATACTTGATTTGAAATCGAGCGGTTTTTAGCCGAAACAATCTAAATGAGAATCGAAGATCTCGTTGTTAGTAGCGAAGCGATGAAAGAATAGGCGAGAACGGACGTCGGACGAAGAAGTTATGATTTTATAACGAAGTTTTCCTGTCCGAGCCTTCTAAAAATAATTGATAAAAATAAAAGTCAAAATTAGCCGACGAAGTCTAAACGAAAGTTGTAGAGCGTAGTCTCACCTTCGCGTGGATATAAAGAACGTTGATATCGGAGTCCGTATGAAGGAGATATGAATTTCTGAAGTTTAATAAAATATTTAATATTTATTTTTATTTTACTCCGATATTATCCGAAGAAAGGAGAGGCGGTCTATCCGAAGTACGCAGCGCGTACTGCTGTACGCCCCGCGTACAGCGTAGGGCACTCGAGTTCTACGGAGTCGTGAGTCGTATGCAATGACGTAAGCGCTGACGATCTGCGAGGCGTACGCCCCGCGTACCCCCGAAGTTACGCCCCGCGTACGTGCGAGGGACAGCCTATAAAAGGGGTCCGAAGGCAGCTCATTCTTCACACACATTTCCCGCATTCTCTCTAGTCCTTTGCCTCGTTTTGCGTCCCGATTGTACCCCGAAGCCCCGGTAATATTCCCGAGCCCCGAAGCGAGATCAGAAGCCCCGAGAATCCCCAAGAGCGTTATTCCCGAGCCGAAGCCCTGCCCGGGAGGAGCCGGTTTTTCTGAAGGTCTTCCAGATCTACGGAGAGACGCCACTTCTATAAGCCGTAGTACTGTCGGATCATCTTCTGATCAAGTGAGTGTGTAGTTATTTTCTCTCCAACGCAATATTATGAAGTATTTAATATAAAATACGTGCTACGTGTATATATTTTGTGGTTATATGTGTGAATGTATATTCTCTATGAAATACGTGTTATGTGTGTATGCCTTATCTGTTATGTGGAATATGTATTGATTAAAGCATGCTATACAGGTTTTTAAACAATGTATAAAAATGTATATTTTTATCTACTAATATGTTGGGTAGAACATGGGTAGATAATTGGTGTGAAATAAACAGATGAGAGGCCTCGGTGTTATTGGTGTTATTCTAGTCATTCAGCAGAGTATGGATGACGACCACAGACTATTCTAGACTGTCCTGTGGAACACTAGCAGGCTCATTACCTGTAGGTGTTGTGAACGACGTGTTCACCGGTGTACTCTATCCCCCACATGGTTGCCTTTAGGCCACTTATTGTTGAGGAAGCCCCTCTGCAGTAATGTCTGTCCCGATGAAAATCCTGAAATAAGTTCCTTATAATAGACGTTATTTTTAGGAACGTAAGGTGAGGATAACGGGAATGGGTAATCGGGTTTATTGTTGATTGATGAAATTAAATATAATTATTGTGGGTTTGAAAACCCTATATGCTCACCAGGCTCCCAAGCCTGACCCACTCAGTTTAATTGTATTACAGGAAGTGGCGCAAGAGCTTAAGATGAGCGAATCATCAAGTCATTTTTGTTTACAAGTCTGCATATGTATATATTTGTTGAATGACTTGTAATATAATCGTTTATGCTTTGTGATCTGTATCGGAACATGACATCCCGACTTTTGATTATGAAATGAAATCATATTTCTATATGAAATGTTTTGATAAATATCTATCTTATCATGTTTTGTTTTTGGGAACAAATTCCGCATCTCTTTAAAAAAAATCAAATGGATTTACTCTGAAAATGTTTTAAAAAGCATAAATGAAATCGGTCTTTTCTGGCCGAGATTTTGGGGATGTCACATATGGACTCTCAGAATGGTTGGTACCGACATCGCTACTTATACCAACAGATTCTGTGAGCTGGCAATCCTTGTCCAGATATGATTGCTCCCGAGAGCAAGAAAATAGAAAGGTATATATGGGGACTGACGCCCCAAATTCGATCAAGCGTGCTAGCTTCCAACCCTGACACCTTTGAAAGTGCTAAGGAACTGGCACAATCTCTGATTGACTACGGAGGTTATCAGAACTCAACCACTTTTGCACCAGAACCACAGAAAGGAAACAACAACAACAACAACAACAACAATAGCAGGAAGATAGTGTGGAATAAAGGGAAGGGTGGGTCTTCCCAAGAATCCGCAAAGAAACAACTGGTTTCAGTGAATGCTGCCACTGTACCTACTACAGCTCCTACAAATACCTACCCAACAAAGCCTTATATAGGTAACCTCCCAAAGTGCACCAAATGCAATTACCACCACCATGGACCTTGTCGGGAAATGCAGTGCGCCAACTGCAACAGGAAAGGACACACGGCCCGTTTCTGCAAGGACCCCGCAAACCCGATCACTCAAGTTCCCGGTGCGGGTGTAGGGCAGACTTGCTACGGTTGTGGCGAGGTGGGCCACTACAAGAGGAACTGCCCTAAGGCAGCAGGCACCGGCGGTGTGGGACGAGTTTTTGCTAGAGGCCACGACGAAGTTGTAGCTGACCCAACTATAGTTGCTGGTACGTTCCTTCTCGATAATTCATATGCATGCATATTATTCGATAGTGGAGCGGAGAGAAGCTTCGTGAGTCAAAACTTTATTCATTTACTTAAACCTAAACCTAGCAAGTTAGAAAAATCATTCACTGTAGAGATGGCCAATGGAAAAACTGAAAACACTAATTGCATATACATTGGATGTACGTTAACTTTAGACGGCCATTCTTTCCCAATCAATCTCATGCCGGTCCAAATTAAAAGTTTCGACGTCATAGTCGGCATGGATTGGTTGAGTCTTCTTTGCGCCGACATCATGTGCTTTGAGAAAGCAGTCCGTCTTAATCTCCCTAACAACGAAACATTAGTTATCTACGGCGACAAATCAAGTACAAACCTTCGCATCATTTCGTGCATCCAAGCTCGAAAGTGCTTGCGGAAGGATTGTCGAGCATTCCTAGCGCACATCGTTGATACAAGTCAAGAACTGAAGGACATCAAGAACATCTCGGTAGTACGCGACTTTCCCGATATATTTCCAGAAGAACTACCAGGATTACCACCGCAACGCCAAGTCGAGTTCAGAATCGACTTAGTTCCAGGAGCTACCCCAGTAGCGAAGTCGCCTTATCGTCTCGCAACAGCAGAGATGCAGGAACTTTCCAGTCAACTTAATGAACTCCTTTAAAAAGGATTCATAAGACCAAGTTTCTCACCTTGGGGAGCACCGGTCTTGTTTGTAAAGAAGAAAGACGGATCGTTCCGTATGTGCATCGACTACAGAGAGCTGAACAAACTTACTGTCAAGAACCGTTATCCTCTACCCCGTATTGACGACCTATTCGATCAACTTCAAGGAGCGAACTACTTCTCAAAGATACCTACGATCCAGATATCACCAATTACGAGTTCTAGAGGGGGGCATTCCCAAGACAGCTTTCCGAACTCGTTATGGACACTACGAATGTGTAGTGACGCCGTTCGGATTAACCAATGCACCAGCCGTATTTATGGACCTAATGAATAGGGTATGCCGTCCTTACTTGGATCAGTTCGTCATCGTCTTTATCGATGATATACTTATCTACTCCCGAAGTGAGGAAGAGCATAGTCAGCACCTACGAAAAGTCCTAGAAACACTGCGAACGGAGAAACTCTATGTGAAGTTCTCTAAATGCGAATTTTGGATTCGAAGAGTCGAATTTTTAGGCCACGTTGTTAGCGAGAAAGGTATACACGTGGACCCCTCCAAAATTAAGGCCATTGAGAACTGGTCGGCACCAAGGACACCTACAGAAATTCGTCAATTTCTAGGTCTAGCTGGCTACTATCGCAGATTCATAAAGAACTTTTCGAGCATTGCGAAACCTCATACTACATTAACCCAGAAAGGCGTGGCCTTTGACTGGGAAGCGAAACAAGAGAAGGCATTCCAGACACTAAAGCAGGCCTTGTGCACCGCACCGATACTATCCCTCCCCGAAGGATAGAAGACTTCGTAGTGTATTGCGATGCGTCAAATCAAGGACTTGGTTGTGTTCTTATGCAGAGAGGGAAGGTTATCACTTATGCCTCCCGACAGCTTAAGACACACGAAGTGAACTATACGACACACGATCTCGAGTTAGGAGCAGTGGTATTTGCTCTGAAGATCTAGAGGCACTACTTATACGGAACAAAGAGTACTATTTTCACCGATCACAAGAACCTTCAACACATTTTCGATCAAAAGGAACTCAACATGCGACAACGACGATGGGTTGAGTTACTAAATGACTACGAATGCGAAATTCGTTATCATCCTGGCAAAGCCAACGTAGTAGCTGACGCCCTCAGTCGAAAGGAATACACTGGTCGGAGGGTCAAATCTCTGACCATGACTATCCATTCCCACTTATCCACACAAATTAAGGAGGCACAAATGGAAGCTTTGCAACCTGAAAATGTGGCGGGTGAATCCCTACGAGGAATGGAAAAGAATCTAGAAGTCAAGAGTGGCGGAGCCTACTATCTCATGGACCGAATCTGGACCCCGAAACATGGTGGTTTCAGAAACGTAGCCATGACCAAAGCTTACAACTCAAGATATTCCGTTCACCCAGGTTCAGATAAAATGTATATGGATCTTAAGAAACTGTACTGGTGGCCTAACATGAAAGCAGAAATTGCTACCTTCGTAGGTAAATGTCTTACTTGCGCTAAGGTTAAGGTCGAGTATCAGAAACCGTCAGGATTACTACAACAACCAGAGATACCAGAATGGAAATGGGATCGGATTACTATGGACTTCATAACCAAGTTACCCAAGACGACAAGTGGACTCGATACCATATGGGTTATTGTCAACAGATTGACCAAATCCGCGCATTTCCTACCCATCAAGGAGACTGACAAAATGGAGAAGCTTACAAAAACTTACTTAAGGGAAGTAGTGCGACTGCATGGTGTTCCGATATCCATTATCTCCTATAGAGATAGTAGATTAACTTCAAGATTCTGGCAGTCACTACAAAGTTCCCTGGGGACTAGGCTAGACATGAGTACAGCCTACCACCCACAAACAGACGGACAAAGTGAGAGAACGATACAAACTTTAGAAGATATGCTGAGAGCCTGTGTGATTGACTTTGGAAAGGCATGGGATATCCATTTACCCCTTGTCGAATTTTCATACAACAAAAGTTATCATACAAGCATAAAGGTTGCTCCGTTTGAAGCCCTCTATGGTCGAAAGTGCAGATCCCCTCTGTGCTGGACTGAAGTTGGTGATACCCAATTAGCTAGAGGAAGAGTTCCTGAAAGCACTCTCACCGGTCCGGAAATCATACGAGAAACGACAGAGAAGATCGTTCAGATTCGTGAACGATTGAAACCCTCTAGAGACCGACAGAAAAGCTACGCTGACCAAAGGAGGAAACCTTTGGAATTCCAGGTAGGAGACCACGTCTTAT
Organism: Lactuca sativa; assembly: GCF_002870075.4. NCBI lineage: Eukaryota > Viridiplantae > Streptophyta > Magnoliopsida > Asterales > Asteraceae > Lactuca > Lactuca sativa. Next base: position 33,232,630 of record NC_056630.2, on the reverse strand, counting down.
TAAAGGTCTCACCGTGGAAGGGTTTAATACGCTTTGGAAAGCGTGGGAAACTAAATCCAAGATACATAGGGCCTTTCGAGATTCTTGCCAGAATCGGCCCTGTGGCTTACAAGCTTAACCTACCGCGCGAACTTAGTAACATCCATCCAACCTTCCACGTCTCAAACTTGAAAAAGTGTCTGTCCGACGAGACTCTTGTTATTCCACTCGACGAGATCGAGATCAACGAGAGCCTCAACTTTGTGGAAGAACCAGTAGAAATCATGGACTGAGAGGTCAAACAAACAAAACAAAGTCGCATACCCATCGTGAAGGTTCGCTGGAACGCCAAGCGAGGACCTCAATTCACATGGGAACGCGAAGATCAGATGAAACAAAAGTACCCTCATCTCTTTCATGTTCACTAGTATCTTTACTACTTTAAATTTCGGGACGAAATTCACTCTAACGGGGGGATGATGTGACAACCCGATATTTCAACTCTTTGTAATGACCTAAAAGGTCAAGTATTGTAACCACTTTTGTGTTAATAAAATTAACTTTCATAATAAAATGTCCAAATAGTTCTATTTAAATTCCTTCTATATTTAAATGTCTTTAAACCAAGATCGTACGTAAAAAGAACGCCCAAATCCGACTTCGTATATTGAAGTTATGATTTTTCCAAGTTCAGCTTAGCAACAGACAGCTAAAAACTCGAATCGGAGATCGAGTGACTTTTGGCTGGAATGACCTAAACGAGAATCGAAGGTCTCGACAATGGTATTTCAGCGGTAAAAAGTCTGGCAAAAGCCGACGTCAGATAAAGAAGTTATGAATTTTTGAAGAAATTCCTTAAACACGATGAGTTATAAAATAAATAATAAAAATAATTTCGGAATTTGCCAACGGAGTCTAAACGAAAGTTGTAGACCGTAGTCTCACCTACGCGTGCATATAAAGACCATCGAAAACGGAGCTCGTATGAAGAAGATATGAATGTTTGAAGTTTATTAAATAAATTATATATTTATTTAATTCAAAATTCAAGCATTATCCGAAGAGGAGTCAGCGTCCTCATCCGAGGTACGCGCTGCATACCCCTGTACGCCCTGCGTACCCGAGGGACTTGGCCTCGGATCGTCCACGTCTCCCTATGTGAGGCTACCGACCCGTCCGACCCGCCGTCCCATCCGACCCGCCAGACTGATCCGTCCCATCCGAAGCCGAGGCAGTCGAGGCTTCGGTCATGCATGACGTACGCGTACGCGCTGCGTACGAGCATACACCCCGAGTACGAGGCTTCTCAGACCCCCCTATAAATAGCATGCGAAGGCTTCCGAGAAAAATGCTCATTTCTCTCCTTTCTCTCACGATATTGCCTCGTTTTCCGTGCCCGTTCAAACCCGAAGCTCTGGTCTTTTTGCTCAAGTCCCGAGGGTCGATTTTACTCCCGAGATTCCCGAGAATCCCGAGAAAAATCCGTTTTCCGAGACGAAACTCTGCCCGGTTTTCCATCTCGCTATCTTCAAACTTTCAGGTGAGTTCATACCCCTTAATTTACCTTTTAAATGTTCTATAAATTCTTTTATATGCTTTCAAGGGGGGGATTACAAGTAAAACACACGAGTATTATCGTGTGTTACATAAAGAACTACTTTATATGCTTTTATATATCCAAATCACATGCGATTTACAAACTTTATAAGGAACTTTCATATATATAACATATGTTAAAATAGCATTCTATCTTTTGAAATATAAATTTGTTGTAATGCATGTATAAACTAAACTTTTCTTAGATTATTTGTATACTTGTCTATCTTAGACTCTACACTAAAAATCTATGCTTTCATAACAAATGATTCCTTTTCTAGGTATTTCTAAACAAACGAGACACACTTTTAGAAAACTATAATAGGTATAGTTTTACGAACAAATTTCTAACTCTTATGTACTAGAAACATGAATTTCAAGAAGTCACTTTTGTATACAAGAACAAACGTAACATTTTAACAAGTAGATCTGTTTTTATACCACGGTTTTGTGAGACACTAACTTCATGTATGTTCGAGTACACATTTCAAGTCCCGTATTATATACCAGAATCCCTTGGAGGGGGAGCATGGTGTTTGTGTATAGATCTATACGGGCTTGACAACCCGCGCCCTGACTGTTAGCTGCAGTCCACCGTTTGGGGTGACAAACGTCATAACAATCCAACGCCTAAAGAACGTTGTGTATAGGCATTCCGATTCAATAGTATGGTTATAAAACTCACATGGGGTATTAAAAATGCATTGATTTACAAGGTTTTCAAAACACATTGGTTATTTTACACTTACATACATTTTGGAAACAAACATTGGTCTTGAGTGAAGGCTACTTTTATACTAGTAGAAAATATAGGATTTTCTAAACACAAACAAACAAAGACAAAACATTTCATTTCATACAAACATTGTCATTTAAATACTTATGAAACTCACCAGCTCAAATGTTGATCTACTATTTCAAAATTACTTGTATGTCCCAGGAAATCAGTAAATTTCAGGTATTCATTTTGCTTTTGATGAAGGGATGCTGCGGCGCCAGTTTAATCTCGTATTTTGACATCATATTGTAATTGGTTTTGAACATGTAACTTTTGACAAATGTAAACTTTCAATTATATATATGATGGTTGTATTGCTTTCTTTACTATGTATTCATTTGTTACGTTACCACATGAAGTCATCCGCCCCCGAACGTTTCCGCCGTTCAGGTTTGGGGGTGTGACATAATCCTAACCAAAGACCCTCCAAGAAATACGCACGAATTGATCCCGACATAGACCTATATCAGCAACTAAACATGTTGAAGCCCGCTCAACAAGATACGACCCTCTAATGATTCATTGAAGACTCTCAGCATGCAGAATGACATATAAAAACCCTTGATAACCCCGAACAAATTCCAAATCAATACAAATTTCTGATAACAACCCATAAGAGAACAGAAGATGACATACCCGTAAAAGCATTTGCAGGAATCCTGACTTCTTCTTCCTGAGGACATTGTGCAATACACTTCTCCGATCTCAAATGACAAGGACTAACAATAGCACCCTCCTTCCTAAAGGATTCTAGGGATCCACAAGCTTTGAGCTCCAGAAGAGCCCCCAACTGCCCTTATACAACCTCGGCCCGAAAGGCCCCGAAATGACCATCCAAGGTCCAATCCGAAACACTGCGAGAAATCTCTAATGAGATGAACTCCCACGACCGCACATCAATCAAAACAATACCTCCTACTGAGCCAGAACTAGAACCTAAACCCCATTCCTGAGTGCTCAACACCATATTTACAACAACATGCAAAAGATCTAAATATACCCAAGAATCCTCATCTCACCGACTTCTTATATTCTCCATAACTTTCCTCGATTAGAGTATGGATCATGTGCTTTCATTAGTATGGGCTCAATACTACCTTCCACACTTATCCATACTTTCCTCAATAATCCTCCCGAATCATCTAAGTCACCTTCTAAAACCCATCCACAAATAATCGCTAAACAGAGCAACACAACCCACTAAAGCAATCCCTAGGCTATCCTAGGTTCCCGACCTCACCCTGCCTTCAGCTGCTGAAGAACTCCCCATCATGCCAGCCACCCACCTTATGAATAGAATCGCATGCAATAAAGCTTAGATAATCCTTCATGTAACAGACTCATCCCTACAACGGTTGGACTCAAACAAGAGCTGCGCAATAGGGTCAAATCTATCACTCTCATATTATTCAACCTTTGTCACATGTGACTTGGCATATTCATTTAGTGGTTAGCTCCCATCACATAAGAGTTCCACAAAGCGTAAAGCAAGTAGCATTCGTTCCGTAACACTCCAATCCAAAGAATAATCACGAGCATCCAATCCCACGTACTACACTCATACTAGGAGCTCCTACTCTCGCTACTGATTACCTTACGCATACCAACCAAACCCAACCCAGCATCACATGCTTCTTAGACAATCAGATATCACATATTAGGCCAACCTATCATTGCCTAATCAGAACTAGCATGTAATTCTACAAGCTCATACAATAGGCATACAAAGGCATCTCTCCTGGCATTCTAATATGCAAAAACTGAGCACATCCTTATGCCTAACTAGCATGCGATTCCACAGATTCACAGATCAAATCATAACAGATAACATGTATGCGTATTTTGGGAAAACTAACTTGAGCTTGGCTGATTGCATGCACCACACCCTTTCTTTATTTTAGAAAGCTCTTTTCTTAAGTAGGTATTTTTATTTTTGAAAAAAAAAAACTTACTAAATCCTCACTTCGAGTTCAGACACACCTGAGAGTGTGCCTGAATCCCTCAAACCAAGGCTTTGATACCAACTTGTAACGTCCCAAAAATATTGACATAAATTTTTTTTTATTTATAGAAGGGTCGTCAATTACTTGTTGAAATAAAACTGATACATTTTAATCAGAGTATAAATCCCAGAACAAATCAAATGCAGAACAATAAGTGTGCATGTCGTGTAGTCAACCCGAGCTCTTCCTTTTGAAAATCGAAATACCTAAAACATAAACTGAAAACCGTAAGCACAAAGCTTAGTGAGTTCCCTAAGATACCTAATTTCATACCTAACAAAACATATAATGGGCCCGACCAAGTCATCGGACCCCACTCGGTCATTGAGTTGAGCTCAATAGTAAATCGGGCCGGCTCGGCATGCATATAACATATATCAAATAATCACATACACATGCAACATAGATACGTAGCATAAAAACAATCATCGGGCCCCGCCTGACATCATACCTTAGCTTGGAAAGCATATAAATACATACCCATGCAAGAGTCACGAAGACAGCTAGCATACTAACATAGCATAAACATGGGCCGACATTGGTGCCTTCAACCCACTAAACCGAACGAGGAAACTCATCCAACACAGTTGAAGTCCTGCGAATAAAACTATGGTTCCTGGCTGAGAGATCCTCGAACTGTCATCATCAAAACAACACCTAATTAATAATTGGATTCCAGTGCATAACCATAAATCCATACTTGGGGTAAAGAGACCATTTTACCCCTAACTTAGCTTGGTCCAAGACAAAAGCCCAAACTCACACTCTGGAGGCCCAAAAGCCAAATATTCAACCAAAGCCGTATATATGGCCCAATATTCCAAATTAGGCCCAAACCCTTTACATGGGCCTTACCCTAAAGACCATCCAAATATCCTAGTCCATACACCTATTCTTAGATGGCCTATCAAAAACCCAAACACCTAAGCCCAAAGGAAAGGCCCAACTCGAATTCCAACACAATTAGGGTTTTCACATAAAATGACAGTTAGGGTTAAGTAAAACACTTAACTCTTTAAGGACATAATTCATCAAGTCCATCCCTCTACTAGGTCAATCATACAATGTTGTCGGGTATAATTCATAAGTTCAATCCAACGGTCCAAAATGTGAATCCCGACCAGTCCAACCTAAAGTCTCCAAGATTAGGTTTTCCGACCCAAACTCATGCCAATTAGGTCCAAAGTTAAGTTTTTAGGTTAATTAGAGTTTCACTAGGTCGGGCACCAACCACTGCCTCCGCGGGTGGTGGTGGTCAACGGTGGTTCACGGCGGCAACCACCACCCACGGTGGTGGTGGTTTTCAAATTAAAAATCCGACCAAAAACTTCGAATACAACATTCAATGCATAAAACTATGACAACCCGTAAATTGTTCCGTCGTCGTAACCCATTCACATCGGTAAAACCCGTTTGTCTTTCAATTTTTCCGTTAACATTTTGGATTAGGTTATTAAATTTAAGACTTTTTAGAATGACCTAGTAAGTATCCAAATGCATTAGAAACTCATGATAATGCCCCAATTTAATAATTGGAAGATTGTTAGATTCGACCTTATCGGGTAACGGCAACTTAATCGGGTGCGACCAAAAGCCTCGTCTAACGACAGTATCGGGTAGAATTCCACCGTGTCCCAAACTTGAACCATATATAAAGTTCAAATGACTTCATTTTGAAGCTTTTCAACCTCTCTCTACTCTCTCTCCTCTCAATCCAAGATCTAGATCCGAAACTCACTCAATTTAAGCTCCAAATCAATAAGCTAACTATCCTAACTCATAGATTAGCATCTTTAGCCTTCAAATCCATGTTTAAACCATGAAATAGGACCATGTTCATGTGTTTACAGCCCTAGAACAGTCCTAGGCCGTAAACTCACATTTAAGGGGTTTTTGAGCCCCAAAACCCTCACAATTCAATTTTGGAGCTTAGAATCGACTTAAGGACATATTGGAATGGACGTAGAACACCTTGAACTCAACATTTAGGAAGTAAACATGAGTTTATGGCCCAAGATCATGCTTGGACCGTAAACACCAATTCATGGGCAGTAAACTCATTTTAAGGTGTTAAGATGCCACTTAAACACCTCATAAGCCTTGGAATAAAGTCTAGAAGCAACCAAAAACGAGTTAGGGGCCTTAAACTTGATAGAAACCACTCCCTAAGGAGTTCACGACCGTAAACCCCCCAATAATGGGTTCCTGGGCCGTAAACTCCTATATTTTGGTCAAAGTGTGCCCTAAATTCACCCCATGACTTGTAAAATGAGTTTAAATCACATGTGATTAACCTAGGACCATCAAAGCACATAAGGATTGAGTGGGTGAGAGTTTACGGCCGTAAACTCCTAGTTTATTGCCGTGAACTCATCAAATGGTCCATATGATTGATCAAATCCCTTTCTAATGCCCTAGAACCAAACCTAGCATCATCCCTCAAATGTTATAAGGCCATTTAGCACTCAAGAGCACCACCCATGAGTTTACGGCCGTAAACTCATGGGGATGTGGTGTTTAGGGCCAAAAACTCTTCTAAGAGTTTACTCTTGAAGAGTAAACTCCCTTCCTAAGCATACACCCCCTTAGATGCCACCCGGGTCACTCCAAACACTTGAATTGAAGTGTTTTCGCGTCTAGAAGTGTTTATTCTTATTTAATTAATAGACCAAGGTCTAATTAGATACAAATTATGTATCTCTTCATATTACATAGTAACCTCGCATGTTTCAAGCCCTGAACTGACAATTACCATCCAACCGGCACATCTCTCGTCTGGTGAGTTCATACCCCTACGCCTTTTCCGTGTTTTTCAATGTTTTCAGGGGTAATACAAGCAAAATTATAAATGTTTTCTAAACTTAAAACTGATGAAATTCTATAAATATCTGGAAAACTTTTAGATATCGTTACCCCTTTTGTATCATGCGGAGCATAACGAATGTTTTACTGAATATAACTAAGTATATTTTAATCACAGTGTAAGAAACAATCAAAACAATCAAATTATTATGGGAATAATTTGGGATCTTCAGTTCTTGTTTTACGAGCACAGATTAATGTAAAGTTAATAGATAAACTATGTCTGATTCAGTTTATCTCTGTTTAATTTAGAGTATTATGCCAGATAATTTCAATGTATTAAACTGTTTTTACTGTATTATCTTTTAAAACGATTATTATGTTTGATAACCAACGAGTACACCGTGAATAATTTAATACCAGCTTGTGAGATTATCTTCATTAAACCCTTCGGTTCATCAGTAAATCCTCCCCGGAAGTGTAACCAGAGTATCCTGAAGGGAAAGCGTGGAATTTGTGAATATATCTGTTCGAGACTGACAATCCCACACCTAAACTGCTAGCTACAGTTAGGCGGGCACGCCTGGGGTGACAAATTTTGGATATCGTATGACGCCTAAAGAACGTCAAGGAGGTCTCATTGTCATATTAGCATGGTTACCCGACTCACAATACGTATTAATATAGTTTATTCACGGATTTTATATCTAGTGCGGGATAGAATTCCCATGGTTTTCAATGTATAGTTTTACTGGATGGTATTCTCAGTGGTTTTGAATCTATATCTTCTCTTAATCTATAGTTTTACTGGATGGTATTCCCAGTGGTTTTTAATCTATATATTCTCTTAATTTATAGTTTTACTGGATGGTATTCCCAGTAGTCTTTTATTCTATAGTTTTATTGGATGGTATTCCCAGTAGTCTTTTATTCTATAGTTTTACTGGATGGTATTCCCAGTGGTTTTAAATCTATGGTTTTATATATATTAAGACTACATACTATTGTAATGGATGGTATTCCCAGTGGATTTTCAATATATAGTCTTACGTATTAAACTATCTACTGTTGTATCGAACGGAAATTCAGAAGTTTAACTAAACTGTCTTTATAAGAAAATATGGGATTTTCTTGGATAACAACTTTTCAGAAAACCAAAGGAACCATAATCTTTTTACAAAAACAAACAGCTTATGAACTCACCAGCTTTATGCTGATTTTTAAACTGCTTGTATTCTCAGGTTCTCCTTAGACAAGTATCCCGCGTTCTTTTGCAGAAGACAGAGCGTATGGAAATCTCGTCTTACTTTTGTTTAGACTTATGTATCTACAAAACTTGTATTACTTTTCTATCAAACAAATGTATTGAATCTATGTAATGTAATGTTTTGTGTTTACTATGCTTACTATGTACATTGGTTAAGATACTTCATGACGTCCTCCGCCCCGGAATGTTTCCGCCTTCGGTCTCAGGGTGTGACAAAAACATCCATACACACAAGACTTCACACACATAGACACCGAACACGGCGGCTGATGGCGGCAGCAAGGTGACAACCACCATGGTTGGCAGCCATGGTGGTTTCCTACGATTTTCGGCCAAATAACCTACGCATACACACCTCACAACATGAAATGACTCTACACAAACACACCCACAGTGGGGAACAAAATGAAAGCGGAAGGAGAAGGAGTGGTCGCAGTGAGGTAAGGGTTGCGTCTACACCGACGGGCGATAACAGCAACCACCAATCACGGTTCCGGTGACCCATTGATTTGGCGTCTATGTGATGCTCTTCGTCCTTGTTGGCAGTCGCACCGGAGGTTGGCTTCGGTAGCTTCCGACTTCAACAATGGCTAGGAGGCAGTGGCGGTCGGAGGTAGGAGACATAAGGTTGGCGGCTGGAGGATATCATTAAGGATAGGGTTTCCATGGTTATGCATCCTTAAAACGAGTAGGGAAGGGGACCGGGTTCAAGTCCCACGTCTGATTTGAATCACAATCCCATAATTACACTTCCAGTCCCTCCCTATCAAATCCTTTTGAAACTAAGCCCATTAATTACCAAACAACCCCCAATTTCCAGTATTCGTTACAATTCAAGTCCAAATGTTTCAATAAAGATCCCAAATTCCAAAAATTATATCATTTAACTCCTTATGACTAACACTAATAAGTTATTATGGACTTAAGGCTACTATTCAGTTTATCTATTTACTTATTTATTATACGGAATGTTACAAAGAGCTTATTGGGTTTGCAGTAATTATGGAAGGAAAGGCCACCTTGCTCATAAATACAGGTCCCTAGCATCTACACAACACCTGTTTTGCACTGAGGAACTGCAATAGCTACCGGAAATAGAGCATGTTATGATTGCAGGGAAACGGGGCATTTTAGGAGAAGTTGCCCAAAGTTGAGAGATCAGGGTGGAAATTCCATTGGAAGGGAATTTATGATAGGATTCAGGAACGCCATCCAGGATCCAAATGTGGTTTATGGTACGTTTACCTATATATAAATATACTTTTTCATTCTAGTGTTGATAAAACTATATCACTCTTAAGCTTAGACAACTATTGAACTACACCTCTATTAAACTTAGGGACTCTTATATAGTAGAAATGGCTAATGGCCAAATTGGTAGTATCCAGGAAGTATTAGAGAATTACACATTAACCTTAAATAATCATGTTTTTCACGTCAACCTTATGCCTATGGTCATTGGAAACTTCAATATCATAATAGGGTTGGATTGGTTATCCCCTCATCATGTCGCGATTCTATGATTTGAAAAAGCAGTACGTCTTCCTTTACGGAACAGTGAATCATTAGTTATGTATCGAGACAAACCAAGTAAGAACCTTAGGATTATTTCCTATATGAAGGCCAGGAAGTACTACAGAAGAAGTATTACGCCTTCCTAGCCCACACATTGATAAGAATGCGAGAAGGAAATAGATCAAGGATATACCTCATGTGTGTGATTACCCTGATGTATTTCTTGAGGATCTACTCGGGCTACCACAAGTATGTCAAGTCGAATTTTGAATTGATCTAGTTCCAGGAGTGGCACTAGTAGCATAGTCTCCTTATGGATTGGCATCATATGAGATGTAAGAGCGCTCTAGCCAACTATAGGAACTTCTTGATAAAGGCTTTATTAGACCAAGCTTCTCACCTTGGTGAGAATTAGTTCTATTTGTAAAGAAAGAAGGATGGATCTTTTCGAATGTGTATCGACTACCGAGAGTTAAATAAACTGACCATCTAGAATTGATACCCACTTCCCATAATTGGTGTCCTTTTTGATCAACTGCAAGGATATATTTCTTTCACAAAGATCAATTTAAGAACTCGATACAATCATTACGAGCTCTTGGTTATGCCATTTGGATTGACCAATTCCCCAATTATTTTCAAGGATCTCATGAACCTTGTTTTCAAGCCCTACATGGATAAACTCATGATAGTATTCATTGATGATATACTAATATACTCACGAACCAAGGAAGAGCATGGTAAACATCTACGAATGATCTTGAATTTTGACGAAAAGAAAAGTTGTAAGACAAATTCTCTAAATGTGAATTATGGAATATAGAAGTACACTTTCTAGGGCACGTGGTTAGTAGTAAAGCAATCCATGTCGATCCCTCTGAAATTGAGGCAATAAAGAACAGAGAAGCGCCCAAGACACCAACCGAAGTGCATCAATTCCTAGGTCACACAAGCTACTATAGGAGATTCATAGAGACTTTGTCCAGAATAGCCAAGCCTCTCATAACATTAACATAGAAGGAGATAAAGTTTGTAAGGGGAGACAAATAAGAGGTTGATTTCCAAAAGTTTAAGGAAATCTTGTGTAGCGCACCAATACTACCCATGCACTGATGACTTCGTTGTATACTGTGACACTTCTCATCAAGGATTAGGGTGTGTATTAATGCAAAGGGAGAAGGTTATAGCTTACACCTCACGACAGCTCAAGGTACATGAGAATAACTACACCACCCACGATCTAGAGTTGGGAGTAATAGTTTTTGCTTTGAAAACATGGTGCCACTATCTTTATGGGAAAAAGTGCACTATCTACATGGACTACAAGAGTCTTCTGCACATCTTCAATCAGAAACAGCTCAATATGAGGCAACGAAGATGGTTATAGATGATAAACAAGTATGAATGTGAGATTTGCTATCATCCTGGAAAAGCCAACGTAGTGGTTGTTTCCTTGAGCCGTAAAGAGCGAGTCAAACCTCACAGAGTTAGAGCACTTACAATGGCTATCCAGTCTAATCTAACAACCCAAATTCGAGGTGCCCAATATGAGGATCTCATAGAAGAAAACATCGATACAATGTGTCTGCGAGAAATGGAGACACAACTCGAACTTAGGGATGATGGAACAATATACTTCACGAACCGAATTTGGGTTCTGAAGTTTGGTGACACCATGAAACTAGTCATGGGCGAGGCTCGTTATATGAGATACTCCATTCATCCCGGAACAAACAATATGTACTTAGAGCTAAAGAGTGTTTATTGGTGGCCGAACATGAAGGCCGAAATTGGTAAGTACATAAGTAAGTGCCTGACTTGTTATAAAGTCAAGGTCGATCATCAAAAGTGTTCGATATTGTTACAACAACCATAAATCTCCAAGTTGAAGTGGGAATAGATTGCAATGGACTTCGTAACAAATCTACCTAAGACATCTAGCGGCTACGATACTAGATGGCAAGTGGTTGACAGATTGAGCAAGTCCGCCCACATCCAATCAATAAAGGAGACAGATAAAATTGAGAAGCTGACTAGGACGTGACTCTGAGAGATATTCAGATTACATGTGGTGTCATTATCCATTATCTCATATAGAGACAATAGATTCTTCTCTCAACTTCTGTCGAAGGATACAAAAATCTCTTGGTACCCGCCTGGACATGAGCATGACCTGTTATCCCTAGACCAACGGTCAACGCGAAACAAAAATCCAAAAGTTGGAGGATATGATCAATGCATGTGTGATAGATTATGGAATTTCATGGGATACTCATCTACCCTTGATTGAGTTCTGAAACAAAAATAGTTATCACACTAGCATTGAGGTTGCACCATTTGAAGGTCTCTATGGTCGGAAGTGTCGATCGCCGATATGTTGGGCAGGAGTCAGTGATACACAATTAGAAAAGGAACTTGCAGGAGAAAATATGCTAACATACCCAGAGATCATCAATGAGACCACCGAGATGAGTGTGCAAATCAGAGAGAGCTCGAAGACCGCTCGTAGTCACCAAAAGAGCTATGTTGATGTCAGACCCAAACCTATTGAGTTCCAAGTTGGAGACAAGGTAATGTTAAAGGTATCTCCTTAGAAAAGAGTCATAAGGTTCGGAAAGCAGTGTAAGCTTAATCCAAGGTACATAGGGTCATTCGAGATACTTGCAAGGGTCGGTCCAGTACCTTACCAACTCAAGTTGCCCCAAGAACTTAGCAGCATGCACGACATCTTCCATGTGTTAAATCTCAAAAAGTGTATCTTTGATGATGCACTTATCTTCCCTCTCAATTAAATTTAGGTTAATAGCAAACTCAAATTTGTCGAGGAGTCGATTGAAATCATGGACCGTGGGGGTTAAAAGACTCAAACAGAGTCGTATTCCCATAGTTAAGGTACGATGGAACTCTAAGCGAGAACTAGAGTTTACTTGGGAATGGGAAGATAAAATAAAGAGCAAGTACCCTGACCACAAGTTAAATTTCAAGAAGAAATTCCTTCAACGGGAGGAGAATATTACAACTGAAGAAAACATGTCACCGACCGTCGTTAGGAATTAGCTTAGAGAAATAAATGTAATAGGGCAGTAATGTAATACTACATTATATTAATAATTATATTCAAATACGCCCTTACATATATGAATAATGCGATGAATAGGCTCAAAAATAGGTGCGCAAAAAGTCTTGCCACCTTGGATACAGGTTAACATATTCGGGAAGTACTAGAAATAAAAACTTCGTAAAAATCCAACTTTGTATTCATAACTTATGGTATTTACTAGAAATAAAACTCAACCACGTAAATAATTTTACGGCGTAAAAATAGTATGAAGAGATTGGTTAAGTTTTGGCTAATGTCACAAAAAATGAAAGCGTAGTACTTCTCAATATAAGAATTTTGAAACAAAAAATGTCAAGAATTGAGCTTGTATGGGGATGTTATGATTTTTATAAAATCATTTATGGATACCCCCGTTAGGCCAAAAGAGGAAATTTAAAATGTGTCAAAACAACCTAAAGGAAAGTTGTAGTGCTAGTCGGGAGCATCGTTTGGGTATAAAGAGGGTAAAGAATGGAGCTCATACGCAAGTGATATGCAATTTTCAAAAACATTTATATGTGTGCACCATGCACGGTGTGCACACTGACGCCTGATTCACGAAGATTGCAAATGATGTGGCCCAGCGAGAATGTGACATGGCAACGCCAGATAAGATCCACAATGCACTTTGCGCGGCGCACACACCAAAAGGAACAACATGCGGTCCAAATCCTTTCTATAAATAGAAGTGTCTACATACCCATTTTGACACTCCTCTGTCAAAGCCTCTCACTCCCTCTGTTCAATGTGATTTAGTTTTCAAGATATCACCAACCTCCCAAGTCCCAAAGCTACCCTACTAAGGCGATTAACCTTACTAGGGTGAGTTCATGGCCCCGTTTTTACTAGTTTTTAAAAGTCTTACCGGGAGGGGGGATACATGTTCTAATACTAAATTATCGATTTTACAAAATATTATTATTGGTAATATATTAGTAGGTTATAAATTGCATGAAACATTAGTACGATATTATGCCTGGTAGTTACCTTGCCAAAAATTTTTGGAATAATATTATGTCTAGTCGTTATGCTGCACAAAACATATGATGATATTATACCTAGTAGAAACTCTGCCCAAAACTATACAATAATATTATACCTAGTCTATATACTAACAAATGCTCTAGGGTAACATAGTACCAAGTTGTTACATTGGCCAAACCTAAGGATAAGCATAGTACCTAATTGTTACTCTGCCCTAATATCATATCAAGAACATCAAAAACAATGATAATTATATAAATATATATAATTAAGTATATATATATATATATATATATATATATATTTATATACGTATCAGTATAATTATGAAAGAAAATCACATAAAAAGAAAACTAAAACTAAAAAGATCGATAAACATACTATATGGTTAAACAAAATAGTTGTTAAATGAGAACGACACTATTCATCATTTGGCTGATTAGTTTTCAGCTAACCCCGACCTATAATCATTAAATATTAAGTGAGAAGGAAATATATGTATACATATATACAAGGTTGACACCCCCACTTGTAGTTGCTAGCTACAACCATGATCGTCAAATCACAACAGTCATAAGTTTTTAAACTACATTACAACGATCATGAAGCGTTCTGTGGCGAAAATATCTTGTCAAAAGCTCGATTATAGGAACTCATTGTAACAAATGTTCAGCCAACCATAATAAAATAAACTACCTAGAGGGGAACGCCTTGAAGTAGTAATAGTATGTAGCAATAAGCGGAAGAGTGAAAAATATTTAAAGATAAGTTATAGGATAGTATGAAAGGGGTGATATATCATATTAAGAAAAGTCATGAAAAATCGAATTTCATCAAAAAACTTGAAATATAAAACTATTCTAAGTATAAAACTATAAAAACATGTGAACTCACCAACATTGTGTCGACATTTTCAAACCATATATATTCGCAGGACAATGAGCTATGGAGGAAGCAATGTGAAGGAAGAAGTTATCAAGGAAGTGTCTGAAAGTCTCATTTGTTCTATTATTGCTTAGTGTTTTTAAGTTATAGTCATGTTCTTATACCACGAATAATGGTGTAACCTCTTATATATAAAATAAATAAAATTAATGGGTGTGCTATATCTTTTATGTATTGTTCAATGTATTCAATCATTTTGTACCGTCATCACAAAGTCGCATAGTCCAACAATTTCGTTTCCGGATGGAGTGTGACAAAAACATTTAATCCATAACTATAAGCACAAAACTTAGCGAGTTCCCCAAATTACCTCATAAATTACATATAACTACACATAACAACAACAAGTTTGTTTCAACCAATAACAACTGGCCTGTATCAATCTACAATAACAGGTCTATATAAACCCATAATAATTGTAACATCCCGATTTTCGAGAATGATATTTAGGGATTTCATGCAATTAAGGAAGTATACTCGACGAATTGGAGGCCCTAACTCGTTGTGTAGAGTTTTACTTAACCCATGATTTTTGCGGTCTACTCGACGAGTCGGAGGACCCTGACTCGATGAGTAGGAGCTGGAAGATGAAACCCTAATTTCCAGGGTTTTACACCCTATTTCAAGGTTCATTAGCCTCCTTCATCCTCCCTTACCGTCCCTCTTGAGCTCAGAAAACCCTAATCTCGCATGCTCTCCATTTTTGTGTGTAATGAAGGTTGGAAGGTGGATTTTGTGAAGAAGGCTTGAAGCCTAAGAAGCTTGGAGAAAAGAGAAGCCTGTAGATCTGACTTTACTTCATCTTGGCATAATTCTGAAGGTAACAAGTCATTACCTTGACCTATCTGTAGCTAGATCTCTTCATACAAAGGTTTAGGGTCATTTTTAGCATATTTGTGAGTCAATTCGGGTGTTGGGCATGATCTGAAGTTGTAACTACATATTTGGACTCCTCTAAGTACCTATAGCCATCAAGTCATCGGATTTAGCAAGATAAGGCTCTTCTTCTTTGTTTAAACCTTTCCTTTAGCTTTTTTTGGCATCTAGGACCATGCTGATGGGTTTAGAGCACTCTAACAACCTTATCGTGCACATCCAACCCTAGATGCTTTGGATCTATGTTTTCTCTAATTATACATGCAATTTGATTTTCCAAAGCATTCATCCTAACTAGCATATAATTGAACATAATAACTAGTTAGATAACTTACCTCTTCGTAGGACTTGTAGTTCTTGGCCTTCAAAAGCTTTAGCACCTCAAATGTGATGCCTCTAATGTCTCACAAACACAAAGTGCAAAAGCAGGCTTAAGAGAATAAATTACTTAGCACAAACTCGATTCACACTCTCCAATAATGTATGTGGTAACCGATTTTGGCTCTAGGGAGTTCTATTTATAGTGTGACAAGTGTTAGGGTTACATCTGTGCAAACCCTAATGCACCATGACTCTTCATCTTTCTTAGGCTCCATGGGTTAACCTCCATGTGGGTTTAGCCCACCCAAATAACCATGGATCATTGGCCCACACTATAAGAATCATTGATTTACTAAATCAGACCCCATATATTTAATTAGTCTCTTTTGATCACTAAATTAATTCCAAATTGACTCTTGATCAATACTAATTAAATAATATGATTTCATATTAATCTATTATACTTGTAATACATTAACAAATCACAAGTAACCTTATTCTCAAAAGTCCATCCTATCAATTTGCATTGATGAAGGCAACCCAAAAGGACCATGCTACTCACGGGTCAAGAACATACCAATTATAGTTATGTGCTTAGACACCTAATCCAACAGTCTCCAACTTGGATAAGTCTAATAACTATAATTGCAGGTACGACTTAAAACACCGACTAGCAATCGTAGCTCTTAAAAGTTGTTGTCGAACTTTGATCCAGTCAGTGACGCGTCCTTTACATAAGGGATCATATAATCCTCTGTTCTTCAAGATATCAGTCGGACAAATACATGGAACAATGTCATACTTATTGTCCAACAGTTTGTTTCTCGATTTCCGATGTCTTTGACAGAGAACTTAATTGAACACATCAATTTAGTCCCGACCGGGTCTGACACATAAGTTAAAACAAAATCATCGAAGGGCCCAAGATATCGCTTTTATTCCTCCAAGAATTAAAAGGAACAGATAAAATTCGACATTATATGCTTGTAGTAACTATTCATCAAATCATACATAACTGTGTGTTTTATAATATCAACTTACTGATGCGTTTTCACACTATCAATGTACAATCAACTCATAGTCAACAACTCATATATCCTACTCTGTAGACTTATATGATATTAGCGTCTCACGATCACTCGTGATAAATTCCATGCAGTGATTCAAGTGAGCGTGGCTTTAATCCAATACTCAGACCTTATGAGCATTCATAAATGTTGTAGCAAACTTTTGCTATGTCTAATACACTTCATACAATTTACAAGCCAAATTCATGAAAGTCTTGCCTCAATACCAACTTCCAAAGTATGATCGACTGTGGATAGTTTGAATAATATAATTATTCTCGAAGTCAAAACTGGCAAAATGAAACAATAGTAAAAAATTGACACAAGATAGTAACTTTACTCATAAATAAATAAAACCTTTTATTTAATCATCAAATGTCATTTATATTTTATCTATTACAAGTTCAAAATAGCTATCTAATCATTAAAAGTAATATCATCCTTCAATCCACTATGCCTCGCATGCTGCAAATGTTTAGTTAACCCTACTCAGTCCCTTCGAGAGGGGATCTACTGGGTTCTCATCTAATGATACCCTCTTTTCCAAAAGGAGTCCTTCTTCCACCTGATGTCTTATGAAGTGATATTTCCTGTCAATGTGTATGGATCTTCCATGATCCCTTGGTTCCTTGGTTAAGGCAACCGCACCCTCATTGTCACTGAAAATCTCCATAGACTCCTTTATAGTTGGTACAACTCGAAGGTCTCCGATAAAGTTCTTAAGCTATATCGCCTCCTTCGACGCTTCGCTTGCTGCTATGTACTCTGATTCGCACGTTGAATCAACTACAGTCTCCTGTTTGGTACTTTTCCAAGTTATTGCTCCTCCATTTAGAGTAAAAACCCAACCCAACTGAGAGCGAAAATTATCTTTGTCGGTCTGAAAGGTGACGTCACTATACCCTGTGACTCTTAATTCATCACTCCAAGCAAGAGTAAGGACCCAGTCCTTAGTCCTACGTAAGTACTTAAGAATGTTCTTTACCGTGGTCCAGTGAGCTTTACTAGGATTCACATGATATCTGTTGACCATGCTCAAAGGAAAGGCCACACTAGGGCGAGTACAAGTCATAACATACATGATCTAGCCAACTGCGGAAGCATATGGTACTTGACTCATCTCAGCTATTTTAGCCTCGATACTCGGACTCTGAGTCTTACTCAGTTTGGTATTCCCTTGGATGGGTAAGTCACCTTCCTTGGAATTCTCCATGCTGAATCGATTCAACACCTTGTCTAAGTAGGTACTTTGACTAAGTCCAATTAGTCATTTACTCCTGTTTCTCAATATCCTTATCCCTAGGATGTAAATAGCTTCTCCAAGGTCCTTTATAGCGAAACACTCCCCAAGCCAAGACTTAACCTCCTGTAAGGATGGAATGTCATTTCCTATGAGTAGTATGTCATCCAAATACAACACCAAAAAGCTAATTATACACCCACTAGCCTTGACATACACACATGACTCATCCTCACTTCTCGAAAATCCAAACTCTTTAAGATTCCATTTGCGAGATGCATGTTTCAATCCAAAAATGGATTTCTCAATCTTACATACTCTATTAGGGTACTTTGCATTGAAAAAACCCTCTGGTTGACTCATGTAAACATCTCAGCCAACTTCCCATTAAGGAAAGCAGTTTTGACATCCATTTTCCATATTTCATAGTCATGAAATGCAGTTATGGCTAACATAACCCTAATATATTTAATCTTCGCTACTGGTGAGTAGGTCTTACCATAGTCAACTCCATGAGTTTGAGTAAATTCATTCGCAACCAGTCGCGCCTTATATGTGTGTACTTTCCCATCCATGTCAGTCTTCTTCTTGAAGATCCATTTGCACCCGGCTGTCTTACGACCTGGTACAATGTCAACCAAGTTCCAAACTTGATTGTCATGCATCGAATGAATCTCGCTTTGCATAGCCTCTTTCCAATTTGCAGACTCGGGGCCTCCCATGGCTTTCTTGTAATTGCTAGGATCATCCAAATTTACCAGTGTGCTACCACTAATAAATGTTTCACCCTTAGATGTTATATGAAAACCATATAACACAAGTGGAACACTAACTCTACTGGAGTGCCTCAGAGGTACGTACTCGTCAACTGGTTCAACAGGAGTTTCCACCTCAGGTCGATTGATAATGTTTGAGGTTCCTTCACCACTTGACTCTTGAAGCTATTCAAGTTCAATTGGCCTCCCACTGTCTCCTTGGTCTATGAGCTCTCTCTCGTGAAAGACTCATATCCTCGCAACGAAAACAACATTGTCACTCGGTCTGTAGAAGAGATATCCAAAGGATTTCTATGGATAGCTGATGAAAATACACCGCTCATTATGAGGTTCGAGCTTGTTGTGAGTCTCGCATCTCACAAAAGCCTCGAAACCCCAAACCTTGATGTGTGCTAACGAGGGAACCTTCCATGTCCACATCTCGTGAGGTGTTTTGGCAACCTTCTTAGTTGGGACTAGATTAAGGATATGGATGACAGTCTCTAAGGCATGCCCTCAGAATGAGATATGTAACGAAGCTCGACTCATCATGGAACAACCATGTCGAACAAGGTTTGATTGCGCCTCTCAGACACACCATTAACTGTGGTGTCCTAGGTGGCGTCAATTGTGAAACAATCCTACATTCCTTAAGATTGTCTTAGAACACGATACTAAGATACTCACCACCCCGATCGGATCAGAGCATCTTTATCTTCTTGCCCATCTGATTCTCCACTTCTTGTTTAAACTCTTTGAATCTTTCAAAGTTTTCTGACTTATGTTTGATTAAGTAGATATAGCCATATATTCTGTAATCATCAATAAAAGTCACATAGAAGCGGTTAGCATCCCTTGTGGCATTTCTAAAGGGTCCACATACATCGGTGTGTATGGGATCCAACAAACCTTCACCCCTTTCACAAGTACCAGTGAAGGGTGGCTTGGTCATCTTTCCAAGTAAACAAGATTTGCAGGTGTCATCAAATCTTAAGTCGAATGACTCCAAGACTCCATCCTTTTGGAGTTGGTCAGCAAGACGACAATGCCACAAGCATGCCTTATCCAATGTCGAACACATTATTTCCTAAGTTGTCTACAACCATCATAGTCTCATATACACCATTACAAGGCGATTCTTTAAAATAAAAAACACCATTATAAAAAGCACTAATAATAGAGCCTCGGTTCAGGATACAAGGATTTGCTACCACTTCCATCAGGTTGGTCACATGAAGACCAATTGTCCATTGCTTGTTGCTAGGCCGATACAGGCTCAAGTGCCGAATACACTAAGGATGACTAACAGGGGTCAGGGTAGAGCAGAGCCTCCAAGGGCTCAGAGACGTGCTTTCCAGCTTAAAACAGAGGAGGCCAGGGAAGCACTAGATGCGGTTGCTGGTATGTTTTTCCTTTTATCTTACGGTTTATAATTATATTGTGAACATTTCATTACCTTATGAATAAGATGTTAGGACATAGGAGGATTAGCGGGATTTAGTATCGAAGGGTTGTAGCTTTAGATCCAGGGATGAATTCATGATGAGAAGTTAGGATAGAGAATCACCATTCCAGGTTCAGTAGTTGTGGATTGGAGATTTAGAAGCATTCAACGGGGATTTAGGTTTCTATTGAAGTTCGGTTGCTTTATGCCAGGAGGATTGTTTTACGTAGGTTATTCATTCTAGGGTAATCATTTCATGGTTAATTATGGTAATACCTAGTAGGGATGGTTAAGTGGCGTTTGGGTTTCACCACTAGTAGGTAGTTATTAGTGTCCCAAGTGGGGGAGAATTAGGAATTCATAGATGGAGCATCAGCCATTAAGGATTTTGTTTAGCTGCCAGGCCTCGGAAGTACTTTTAGCACGGGTGTGCGGGTTATTTAACGTATGTGGCGGATACACGGGTCAAGGATCAGACCACTGTTTCCTCGAGAGGGTAGGCGATCAACACGAGGTCTAGAGTCAGGCCGGGATTATAGTTTACGGATTGGAATAGGTGTTCAAAACCCTAAGTGGCGGAGAACCGGGTATATGGGAGAGGGCACCAGGATGGATCCATGGTTATGCTCAACAGACTTAGGGTGGTCTGGATAGACTGAAGTCCAACGGGGCGTACCAGTCAGGCCGAAAGCCTGGAGAATGGTCCAAACAGGATGAAGGCCCGGAGAGGCGGTCCAGACATGCTGAAGGTTCTAAGAGTGGTCCAGATATGTTGAAGGCTCAGCGAGGTGGTTCAGTCATGCTGAAGACTCTGAATGTATTTTGTTAGATCTACGTACTGGTATTGAGCATGCTGCTTTCTGATAATAACATGTGTAATTGTACGTTCAGTACTTTCCGGTTACCACTTATAGAGTGCCTTTAGGAACCGTCGGTGGTCATGTAGGAGATCCTGGAAACTCTTGAGTAGCAACTTGCTCCAAGAAGGGAATCATGCGTGCTAGGGTTTTAGTATTGTGATGCTTGCTTAGTGATGTGAGGAACGTTGATTATGCCCTTCGGGCAGCGGAGGAAAGTGGATATCTACAGGATCATAGGAATGGGCCACTGACGAGAAGGCGATAGCGTCGATAGGTTATCGGAAGCAGTAAGGATTGAGGGGAGTATCAGTTAGATACCATAATGAATCTAGAGAGACGTGTGCCCAGTATTCCTACATATTCACAAGTTGTTGTTAGGGAGTGGATG
The DNA here is from genome assembly GCF_002870075.4 of Lactuca sativa. Taxonomy (NCBI): domain Eukaryota; kingdom Viridiplantae; phylum Streptophyta; class Magnoliopsida; order Asterales; family Asteraceae; genus Lactuca; species Lactuca sativa. Next base: position 33,210,710 of record NC_056630.2, on the reverse strand, counting down.
AAACGTGGAAGTTCTTGGTTGATCACCTTCTTTCTTTGCTCCGGAGATTGGGAATGACATGGTAAAGAGTCAGATGTTATACTAAGATTTTGGGTATCAAATGGATTTAGATTGTGAAAGGTTCACTATTGACTTGTTTGAGGTCCTTCTCTGCATGATTGTGGTAGTTTCAGTCATAAACTTGGGGTGGATTCACGAACGGCCATCTCGGGATGGCTTATAGTGGAAACTTGCATTGGGGATCGCAAGTTTATCCATGCGAGGCATGCACTCTAGAGGTCAGTAAGGTAAATGGGGGAAACTTTTGGTTCGTGGGGTGAATCGTGAGTTACAGGAGAAAGGTATAATGTCGTCAACGGGAAGTCGAGGGTTGTTGGGTTAGAGCGTCCCTATCTATCAGGTTCTGAGAACCGGTTAGATCTTGCTCCTAATTATCTATGGAAACACATTATATTGGGAGGGTTGAGGCGGTCCTGCTCGATGCAGTAGGCCAGGAGGAGCGGTAGGGTTGAGGCGGTAGGCCGAAAACCTTGTAGATTTCAATTCGGTCGGTGATCGGATTAGACATACTGATATTCCAGCCTGAGGCTGATCGAGCCAATCACGGGTGTATGTGGTTATGCGTTAGCAGTTGACTGTTACTGTATGTAGATTTGGGAGTTAAAGGAAGCATTATCCGGTGAGCACAATAAGGGTTCATCTCCTAGTTTGCCTCCCATAGTCCGTTTTATCTTTGAAAATTCGGTTATTAAATGAGTTCCCGCGAAAGTATATATAATATCTTCTCCAGCGGAGAATTATCGGCAGTCGCGTATGATCCATGATTGTGTTATGTGAAGGACTCCAGGTTTTTAGGGTGTGATCCGCTTCAGGACGGAGGGAATTTGGGGTTTCCGATATATCGGGCCATTTCAAGTTTTGCCAAGGTTGGCAAGGTAGCATATCAACTGGGTATTGTGGAGAAGCTTAATCAAATTCATAGCACTTCCTATATCTTGCAGTTGCGGAAGTACGTGTCGGGCAAGGACGTCGTGGTATCATTGAGTGATCTTCAGGACGATGAACGCCTGAACTACGTCGAGAGGTCGGTGGTCATCTTGGAACGAGAGGTAAATGTCCTGCGTAGCAAGGCAATACTTTTGGTAAAGGTACAAGTGGCAGCGTCGGGAGGGATCCAAGTGGGTTTTGGAACCGGAGGATGGAATGCAAGAGCATTGTTCGGATTCATCCATTGCAACAGGCTTCGAGGATGAAGCCTAGTTTAACTGGGGGAGAGTTGTAACATCCTGATTTATGAGAATAAGATTTAGGGATTTCGTGCAATTAAGGAAGTCTACTCAACGAGTTGGAGCCCCTAACTCGTCGTGTAGAGTTTTAGTCAACCCGTGTTACTTATGTTGTCATTATAATTTCGAATTATTATCACTAGATCTAGGGTTAGAAAGTCTTGGATGAATGCATGTACAATTAGAGAAACCTAGATCCAAGCATTAAGGTTTGCATGAGCACATATGATGTTCTTGTGGCTCAAACCCATCAGTGGTATCAAAGTTATGTTTGGTTCCTATTGTATTGATGCCTTGTGTTGGGCTTATAGTGTTGCGTCATGGGCTCGGTCCTTAGCCCAGTTTTGATTGCCGGTTTGGGCCTGTCCAACCATGCTTGTTTTATTCTAGGGTTTAGTATTTAAGCTAAATGCATGCAGTCTTTGTAGTTAACACTTTCATTATTTTTCCTGATTCAGTTTTTGTAAACCCTAGTTCGCCTCTACAGTGGAAGTTCTTCATCGAGCTCTGCTGAGGCGTGACTATATTTGAATCATAAGCACAACATTGATTATATTCTGTGTTCATCATGTTATCGTGTTTGTTTTTGTTTGATCTTTATCTTTTACCTGTGAAAGATCTAATCGATCTATGTTTTATTCTCATCAATTGGTATCAGAGCAGGAGACTGTGTAATTGATACACATCTCTTTTGTTGAAGAAGTTATTAGGGTTTTAATTTCGCATTGATTGATATTAATTGAGCCTTCATTCCATATTGACGTATCTCATTAATCGTCAGTCTTACTCTTATTAATAAAATTATAAGTCTGGTCTTTAAGACACGTAATTGATCAAACGCTATCACAATGTCCATGGATGATTCTCAATCCAAACCGATCAACATCTCTAACAGCATTGGTTCAACTACAAGGATTCCAATCTTGTATACTCAAGATTATGAAGTTTGGATGCATCATTTTGAAGATTACATGATTGGATTGGAAGATAATGGGTACTTGATCTCGGAAGCAATCATTGTTGGCCCATTCGCTCACTCAAGCACCTCAAAGATTGTCAAAACTTAGAAGGAGTACAATCAGCTTGTTAACGATGTAAAAGATATTCCTCAAGACTAGAAGGAAAAGTTTCAATGCAACATCAAGGCCTTGAGGATGATTAGGTTTGCTCTGCAGTCAGATACTTTCCGTTTGGTGGTTTAGGCTTTTGATCGCTTTAATCATCATTTAAGTAAGATGATAAAGCATGGGATTGAAAGGAAGGTTATAGAACAAAAGGTTACATTCATGAACGGTCTGAGATCTGAATGGATGGTTGTCGTATCCACTGTTAAAGCACATGAACAGTTCAAATCGTATTCCCTAGCAAAACTGGTGGGAATTTTGAAATCCCATGAAAATGCACTGTCTAAGGAAATGAATGTGGTTTCTAGTTTGGGTTCGTTAGCCCTTGTTTTAAAAGGGAAGAGTTCAGTTGAAGAAGAAGACAAATTGGATCTTGCTGACTACGATCTAACCGGTGAAGAATATGCCATGATGGTCTCCAATCCTAGAAAGTTCATTAAAAGAAAGTTCCCAGCCAACAAGAACCGAAATTCGCAGGGAGGTTACAGCGCTGAAAAGGTTACAGAGGAACCAAAGATGGGGTCGAAGTCAGAAGAGTCAAAGAAAGAAGTGAAAGCTGTTGGAGATTCAGGATTTGATTTTCATTACTGTAGAGGCAAGAACCATTTTGCAAAAGATTGAATGCTGAAAAAGAAAGAAGAAAAGATAGATGATGATGATGATGAGGAAGCGAGCCTCATGAGACGACTGGAGGAAATCAAGAAAAGAAAGTTTGCTGCTAACAATATAACCATGAATGCTTTGATTGTACAGGATACAGGCAATCGTGATGAATTTGGTGGTGTGGAAGTATGGTCCACGGACTTCGAGGATGAAAAAGTAAGAAAACCCACTCATGGCAAGGCGATGTTGGTAAAAGAAGAAACTGTTGCAGGAAGATGTTTGATGGTGACCGAAGGTGTATCTCAGATGAGAGGATATACAACCGATGGTGGGATAGAAGACGAGAAGGAACGAGAGGACATGTGTTTTGCTGCTAAACCTGTTATTGCACAGATCAACGAATGTGATGAGTTGATCAAGAAGGTACAAAATATTCTCACTTCTCTAAATATACCTGTTACTAACTATGAAAAGGAATTAAATAACTTAAAATCTAAATTTTCAAGCATAAGCAGCAGTCTTACCCAAACCCGTGTCACAAATTCTAACCTGACTGATCACATTAGCAGGATATCGTCGAAGAGTGAGGAAAGGAGGATGTGGATTGAGCTGAAGGAGAAAGAGTTGATTAGGTCTAAGGATGAATCGATTTATTTGCAAAGAGACAATCTTAAACTTTTAAAACAACGAACTGTGTTTTGTTTGATTAGACTTTATTTTAATATCACTCAGTTGCATCTTGATTGTGAAATAGGAAAGAAGATACATCACACGATTTTACCCTTCCATGAGTTAAAGGACGATGAAATCGATGCTGAATTTTACCACTGTGAAAGCGTTGTATCTTCTGACGAGGTCTCTCCTGCATATAAAATCGGTCTTGACAAAATTGAATCCTACATAAAGTCCAAAGACCACAAGGACATGCTCAAAAATATGTTAGATGAGAATAATAAATTCAAGTTAAGAACCGAAACTGTACAGAAATTTGACTCATTGAATGCCAAATTAAGTTCAGAATATAAATTTGATGTTCAAAATGCATCTGAACTTAATGAGGATGATGATCTGAGTGAAATCTTTGTAGAGGATTTGGTGGACTGTTCAGAATTTATCAAAAGTGAACCTAAAACATGGAAAAATCTGTTTTCTGAAAATTTTGTTGAGTTCGCTCGCTCATCAACAGACAAGACCAAAACTCTCAAAGATAAATATGTTGTGTATCAAAAGGTACAAACCACTCCAAATCAAGTCTACACAATTCCAGGAGTCTCTCCACAACAAACCGCAGAACTGCAACTATGGTGGAAGAAGATAATGCAGATGGATGTGATGAGTTCTTCTGGTCAGCACCAATAGAAAATGTTGACGAGACAAAAGGTCTATCTCAGAAGACCTCATGGAGATTGAAAGGTAGATATGTGCCAAAACCTCTAAATGAGCCTGCAAGATATGATGTGCCAAGCACAAGTGGCACCAAAACATCATTGCGTGAATCGGTGCAAACTACCAGTGAAACATCTTCAACAAAGAGCGAATACTGTGCTCGTGCTTCAAAGAAAAAGGCTAACATCCACAAAAATCCAAAACAGGTGGCAGGTCGAAAACACCAACGAAACCTGAGATACAAGAAGAATCTCTCAGAAAGAAAATAGTTTTGGAGATCACAAAATCCTCACTATGTTAGGAACGAAAGGAAGCATAAGTCTCAAAAGGAATCAAAGAACCGAAAGGAAGCATAAGTCTCAAGGGTAGTTTCGGTCCCTCGACTGAAAGGAACCGAAAGGGTTGTTTCGGTCCCATGACTGAAGGGAACCGAAAGGAGAGTTTCGTCCTTCAACCCAATATCAACCGAAAGAGCGGTTTCGGTCCTCTACCCAATATCAACCGAAAGAGCGGTTTCGGTCCTCAACCCTATATCAACCGAAAGAGCGTTTTCGGTCCTCAGCCTAACAGCAACCAAAAGAGCAGTTTTGGTCCTCAACCATACAAGCTGAATCAGACAAACAGAAGACCCAATGTCACTTCTAAACCCAAATCTTCTCATTCTAATTCTTATTCCTCAAAAGATTTAAAGGGAAAAGGAAAGCTCTATCCAGAAGATGACAAAATTCCAAGAGAGACACAAAAGAATGCTGATGTCAAAATCTCAAAACCTACGTCCAATGAACCTAAACCAACCAAAATTAAAGTTTTCACTATAAAAAGAAAAGATGAAACAACTTTGATTAAACGTACTTATTTGGTTGATATCTCTCTTACTATTCCATGTCCTGTAAAAGGCTCACAAGGACCCAAGAAACTTTGGGTTCCTATATCTGCTTAATATTTTGCAGGTTATTAGTGACGAGCAGTTTGACAAAGAATGGTATATTGACAGTGGCTGCTCACGTCACATGACAGGAAGGATGGAAGAACTGAGGGAGTTTCGGTCTCTCAAGGATGGTGGTATTGTGAAGTACAGAAACAACTCATTTGGTACAATCAAAGGCTATGGAATGATCACCAATGGCAATTTCTCGATAAGAAAGGTAGCTTATGTTGAAGGGCTCCAACACAACCTTATCAGCGTATCACAGCTGATAGTTGGTACTAGATTGAAGGTATCGTTTGATGATGAAGGATCATAAATAGTCGAGAAGAAGTCAAATAATATTCTGCTGAAGTCGAAGCGAAAGGGGGGAATGTACCCCTTAAACCTCAACCCAATTTGTGGCAAACCAATAGTCTGTTTACTCACGAAGGCTCATTTAGATGAAAGTTGGTTATGGCATCGAAGACTCTCTCATCTTAATTTCAAGGATATCAACAAGCTGGTTTTAGGAGATCATGTTCGAGGTCTTCCAGTTCTTAAATTCAATAAAGATCACCTATGCGCATCTTGTGAAATGGGAAAGCAGAGTAGACAAAGTCATCCCTCTATTATCAATACAAAGGTAATAGAACCATTGGAGCTATTGCACATCGATCTGTGTGGTCCTTCTTCCATTGAAAGCATTGGTGGTAACAAGTATATTCTGGTCATAGTGGACCATTTCTGTGAATTCACTTGGGTGTTCTTCTTGAAGCAAAAATCTGAGGCTACTCCAAAGCTCAAGCTCTTCATAAAACAGATAGAACTTCAACTGAGGAAAGTTGTTCGTAATGTAAGAAGCGACAACGCCTTGGAATTCAAGAACAAAGATTTCGAAGAGCTTCTTGCTGAGAAAGGAATGACACATAATTTCTCAGCCCCCTATACTCCACAACAAAATAGTATTGTTGAAAGGCGAAACCAATCTTTGTGTGAAGCACCTCGAACGATGTTTTGCTTCGCATCATTACCTTTATATTTCTGGGTTGATGCAATCGCTGCTACTTGTTAAACTCAGAACAGATCATATCTGAACAAGCGATTCTCTATCACTCCCTACGAAAACAATCGCAAACCGAATGTGAAAGTCTTCCATGTATTCAGTTCAAGATGCTTCATCTTCAACTCTAAAGAGAATCGAAATAAGTTTGATGCTAAGGCAGATGAAGGAATATTCTTAGGTTACTCCCTGAATTCTAAGGCATATAGAGTTCTAAACAAGCGCTCTAAGAAGATTGAAGAAACATACTATGTCACTTTTGACGATAGCTATGTTAAGAAGATGAAGACAACCGAAGGTGCCATACAGGAAATCTTTCCAAAGACTTGTTAAGTTACAGCCTCTATTTCAAATCTTTTCGAGCAATATATGCTTCTTTTTGACGAGCCTCAAACAGCAATTGATTCTGAATCAACGGCGAAAGACAACAAGGTTGATAGTCTAAGTCAAATCATTGATGATGCTGCTCAAAAGATGGCTGATGATACACCTAAAGCAACCGAGAGGCTAAACGAAAGCGAACCTTTGAATCACCTTCCTAATGTCCAGGGGGAGGGTCCATTACTACAACATGATCAAGGTTCATCATTCCAGGGGAGAATTTATCGTCACAATCATCAAGCTTCTTTGAGAATCAAATAGAAAGAGAAGATACTAATCCAGATTCTCAACAGGTGTCATCCTTCAAGGGGGAGAACACCAATGTCAATGATGATGACATGCTATCAGAATTGGAAGAAGAAATCAATGCAGAATTGGATCCCACTTGTGATCCAAATTACCTGCCGCTTATTAAATGGACAAAAGATCATCCTCAAAGTCAAATTATTGAAGAATCTTCTGAAAAGGTGTTAACTCGATCTCAGATCAAAGCGAAACAAGCTGCACTCTTTTCTCAAGTGGAGTTTTGTATGTTCAACTCCTTTGTTTCCAAAGTTGAACCGAAGACTGTTAATTCAGCACTTGATCACTCTAACTGGGTGTAAGCCATGCAAGATGAGTTGAATGAATTTGAAAGAAATAAAGTATAGCGTCTTATTCCAACTCCAAAGGATGCTTCAGTTGTAGGTCTCAAATGGGTATTTAGAAACAAGATGGATAAGGAGGGGAACGCGATTCGTAACAAAGCTCGGTTGGTTGTGAAAGGCTACTGTCAGGGAGAAGGTATCGACTATGTAGAAACCTTCACTCCCGTTGCAAGATTAGATTTCGTTCGTATCTTTCTTGCCTACACTGCACACAAAAACTTTGAATTCTATCAGATGGACGTCAGTGTGCCTTTCTCAACGGAGAACTTGAAGAAACTATGTACGTTGAGCAACTCCCAGGATTCGTGAATGAGAAGTATCCAGATCACTGCTACATAATTGATAAAGCGGTATATGGCCTAAAACAGGCTCCCAGAGCATGGTATGAAACTGTAACTCGGTTCTAAAAAATGTCTAAATTCAAACAAGGTTTGGTTGAGCCAACCTTCTTTCGAAAGAGAGAGGGTAACCACCTTATGATAGTCCAAATTTAAGTTGATGACATCATCTTTGCTTCCGTGAATCCCAGTTTAACAGTTGAATTCAGGAAGTTGGTGGAAACTAAATTTGAGATGAGCTCAATGGGTCCAATTAACTTTTTCCTTGGCTTAAACATTAGACAGGGACCCGAACGCATTTTTATTAATCAAGAGGCATACACCAAGACGTTATTGGCTAAATTTGGTATGGCGGGGGACTCCAAAGTGAAAGTTCCAATGGCTTTTGGGACAAATCTTACGCCCTCATTGGAGAAGCCGGCCGCTGACATGACGCTCTATCGTCAAATGATTAGGCCTCTAATGTATCTCACAGCCAGTAGACCCGACATCATGTTTTCAGTCTGTTACTATGCGAGAATCAAAGCTAACCCACGAGAACCTCATTTGCAAGCCGTGAAAAACATCTTTCGCTATCTGAAGCGAACCTCCTCTCTCGGTCTGTGGTATCCAGTCAACTTAGGATTTTTTGTTCAAGCGTTCTCAGACGCTGACCTAGGTGGCTGTGGATTAGATCGTAAAAGCACCACTGGAGGATGCAAATTTCTAGACGGTAAATTGGTTAGCTGGCAATTGAAGAAACAAACTTGTGTTTCTCTCTCTACTACAGAAGTTGAATACATCACTGTAGCATCATGCACATCTCAAGTTGTATGGATACAAAGTCAGCTAAGAGATTACGGGCTGAACATGAAGAAAATCCCACTAAATTGCGACTTTAAAAGTGAAATAAGGATTTGTCATAACCCATTGCAACACTCAAAGACCAAACAGATAGCACTGAGGTATCACTTTATCAAGGATCACGTGGAAGATGGCAACGTGGAAACTCACTTTGTAAGGACAACCGATCAACTAGCAGATATCTTCACTAAGGCTTTACCTGAAGCTAGCTTCAACAAGATTTTGCAAGGCCTAGGAATGATGGAAGCAAAATCAGTACCAAAATCGCCTTCGCTTCAATAACGGTAAGAAACGAAATAGAGCGAACCAAAATGAACCGAACGTTCGGTCTATTTCGGGTGAAGCTCGACCAAGAACCGAAATGAACCAAATGTTCGGTATATAGTGGGTTCGGTCCTTCCGAACTTGTTCGCTTCTTTTTCTTCTCAAGGCATATTCCTTGTATTACCATGTACACTCTTTTAAATACTTCTTTTTATATTCATAAAATTCAAAAATATTTTTCTTTTTTGTTCAATTAAATATTTTTCACAAAATACAAAAGTATTTTTTGTTTTAATCAATTTTTTTAAGTGTTATTCTCAATGATGAAGATCCACAAGGTATGATTTCTTTTCTACACACGTTCTATATGTCCCTAGAAGCATGCTGCTGCATGTTGACTAAAGCCTCAAAAGATTTTCAGTGAAGCCTTAATAACATGATATATACAAATCATGTTTTCCCAAGCTAGGCTGCAATATTCACTCTAATCATAAGCTACCTTACTCTACTCACATTGAGTTTAGAGTTTTCTGCTTAGTCCTTCTTTTATAGCAGAGGTACATTTGTTTCTTATACCACCTCCATCATTTTTCTCCATTATACTTCATCTCACCAACATAACTCTTGAGACTCTCAGCATTTACCACTGAGGTTTATGGTTATACAAAAATCTGTGTTAATGATCTTAGTTTCGTGTTACTATGTACTAAGTGAAACCCACCATTCAATACCATTAATGAATTGACGGTACATGAACTATATGTTACGACTGAAATCTCTTTTTATTTTTATTTTTTTTTTTTGAGTGATTCTTCTAAAACATTCTATTACCAAGAATTTTTCTTCCCCAAGGATCCAATTATTATTTTTTTTTTTTGAGATTTCTCACCTATCCAACAGTCAATACATATCTTTCCTACCTACTTGTTCAACAGATCACATTGATCTCACGAGTACTTTGTTCAGTTTTGGTCTTATATCAAGTATCGAAATCATGAATAGAAGCGAAAGCCACCCGTTATAAGATTTAATTTAAAAGATGCCTTTCAATACTTCTTAACAAGTACTTGATCGTTATTTAATGGGAAACCACACAAGCTCTTTAAAGTCTCTCTTGACTTTGAAGGAAGAGATTCATGCCCAGAATCAACTGCTTTATGTCTTTTTCAGACATCACAATGCATCCCATAAAGTTTGCTTTATTTCTTTATCTTTTACACTCCTTGCACGAAAAATTTTAATTTTCCAAAATCTGGTTCTATTAATGGTGATTTACTTGTTCCAGCTTCGTTTCATCAAGTATTTCAATGCTCGATAAAGTTAAAAAGCGATGACGGTTCATGTGGAATATGGGTTGACGATTGGGATAAAGTTAAGGGTGACTCAGCAGCTTTCCAATCGTTTCGACGATTTGAAAAAGCACATTTTATGGAATGCCGTGCAAAAAAGAAACGTCCTTTCTCTTTCCTGCCTCATCATCGGGTATGACAACTGCTCATCCATCAAATCAGGCGCAGTTACCAATTAAATCCAAGCTATGAGCCGGATTTTTCTCTCTCCTCCTATTACGTATAAAAGGGTCAGGCACGCTCCACTTTACCCTTTTATCACTCACAAAAATGTCTCAAAGAACAACGGCGATTTATCTCACTGTTCATCATCTTCTCCAAGCTTCAACAATGGCAGACTCTTCTTCAGTTCATGATACCTTTGTTCACCAAACCCTTCTCACCATCAAACCTCAACAAAACCGGATCATCGATCTTACTCCCTTCATCTATGAACCCTACATGCTCTATGTCGTCGAATGTCTCAAATACTCGCCTCTCGTCGATGCTCTGACCAAAGTTGAAGTCGTTCCCATGTCCTGCCTCTCACTCATCTACTCCACTGCCTATTACGACAAAGCTGCTGAAAGGATTCACTTTGAAGTCCACAATGAGAAGACTTTTATCTCCAAGCAACGCTTTTGTGCCCTAATTGGTCTCTCTCAAGAACCAAACTTGGTTAACCCTGACTCGATCACTAGTGGTCAGCTCTTCTCATTGTTCTATCAACTGGGGTACACTGAAACCCTAACCACCATAACCAAGTTCAAGAAGTCCTGCCTTCCTCCTCAATGGAATGGTCTATTTACTCTACTGTTCAAAGGACTCTCTGAGCGAAGCGCCGGCTCAGATGGAGCAAGCAAGTCATTCATGATTATGCTTTATGGTCTATATCATGGGATAGATCTGGACTATGGGTCCATCATTTGGCAACAGTTAGTCCAAAGCTTATACTCCTCCTCAAGACACTTAGAAATCTTGTGTGGCAGGTACTGGTCAATCATCACCAAGTGGGCAATGGATCGTTTTCACATTCCAATCATGGCGGATTCTCTTCTATCCTCTATCAGCACTTTTCACACAACCAAGATAATCGTCACCGATCCCACCAAATACTCCTTTATTAGATCCATTCCTGACACCATGTTTGTTTGTGTGTCTGCAGCAAGTAATGTCTTGCAACAATACAAGAAGATTCCTTTTTCGGGTCCAAGGGAGCTTACACCAGCCATGGTTCGCTCCATTGATGAGGCCGACAAGCCAGCAAAAAGGGGAAAGAAGACTGACACTCAGAAGGAGTCGAAGGTGACTGAAACAACCAAGGGCCAAACCCCTAACAAACGAAAGTCTAACAAGGCTGCTCCGTCCCAGCCTCAACCAAAGAAGTAGAAGAAGCCTGCTCGGATACTCATATTCCAATCTTCTAGTGATTCAGACTCAGAGTATGTTCCTCCCAAACATAAATTTTCTCCTCCTTCCGAATCTGAAAGCGAAAGCTCTGATGATAAGGCTTCGGGTCGTGGTGATACCCCGCCTCGCTCGCCTACCCCAGAAATTCCAATTCGCTCCCTACCTCCTTCTCCTCCACCTGTTACTATCCCAGTATCCATCCCTCCTATATTTCCTATCCTTACATCTCAACCATCAACCTCAACTCCCATCCCCACTCCAATCTTCACTGACACTACCACTACCACCACTACTCATTCTACAGCTCCCACTCCACCTGTTACAACCGAACCACCTGTTACAACCGAACCAACAATAACAACCGAACCTACTGTTACTACCAAACCCTTATCACCTACACCTTCTACTGACACCACCCCAGTTCTAGGCGGTGAGGACTTGGAATTTGATTCCACTTATTTCAGCCCTTATCGTGTAGAGAGTGATGACGACGATGATGAACCGGTAACCAAGCGTCATCTCAAAGCAGTTAACAACAAACTCGATCAACTGCTCTCCTCTTCTTCATCTGGAGCCTATTCTAATGCTGCTTTAAAGGCTTTGTTCTCATCTATTGTTCACGAACACAGTGCCTCTCTTTCTGTTGCAGCTAAGGCTATAGACGCCTCCACTTCACAATGCCAGAAAGCCTCCCTCGCAGTTAAGGCTTCCACAAAGGAGTGCAAAGAAGCGATCGCAAAAGTAGATAAACTAATTTCTGAGGCTCACTTATTTTTGGATTCATTGCAGGCTGCAGCTCAGAAAAATTCTCAATCTGTGAACGCTTCGGTTGATAATCTTCAGCGTTCTCTTCAACCTGAACGGTCCAACCTTGAAGCTGCTCATCAAGCAATCGAGGCAGCCAATGCCACTCTACACGACAATGTCAATGATCGATTGACTCAATTGGAGGCAGAGTTGGCTGTAGAGAATCGCATCATGGATGAACTCGACAAAAGAACCTGTCAGCTGAAGATACAGAATCTCAAACTTCGCACTGCAACAGCCGAACTCAATGACTTGAAGTCTAAGTGGGAGGTTACACGAAGCTCTGTTGCTGATGTTCACTCCATCTTACTTCACCTTCTTGAAGCCCATGATCCCATCATTACCATCACCATTCGCAGGCATTTGGCTGACAAACTTCGACCTGCACTGGACATCCTTAGTCGTATCGAGGGTGTTCCGGTGACTAGCGTCCAGCCGAAACAAGGGGGAGAGAAGGCAGCAAAAACTCAACCTCCTCCTACACCGAAACCATCTACTGAACCGAAGGATAATGAAGCTTCATTCAGTAATAGAGACAAGAAGAAGAAGAAAATTGGGGAGGATGACACTGATAATGAAGATGATGTCTATGGTGAAAATCCCGAAAAGCCTTTTCAGAAGACAAAACCTTCTGATAAAGAGCTTGAAGAAAGGTTCAAGAAACAAAAGGCTGAGCTGGAGCAGAAGCAAAAGGAAAAGAGCTTCTGGAAAAGAAGAAGTCTATTTTTCCGGAATGGACTCTTGATTCGCTTCAAAGGTGTGCCATTGATGAGCCAAGCACACTTTGGCTTGAGCCTGTGATGTCGTTCGGGCTTGATAACTCCAAAGATGCACAATTTGACATGCCGATCACGCGAAAGGCATTCATCTTTCATTGCTTCAACTCGACTGTTGCCATCCCGTCTCCAAGGGATCTGTTGGAGTTCTACCTAGAGTTCTCTCAACCCCAGTACTTGACCTGGAGTTCGAAGAAAATTACGACTATCAAGGTTCTGAAGCCCTACTCAGCAGGGAAGTTTGTTAATGTGAAATTCAAGGTGACTCGAGGCTCTGAAGGCTCGGCTCATAACTTCACCCTTGCTGATCTACCGAACCTCAATCGCTACGACTGGATACTCCTTAACAATATCTTACTGTCAAATCCACAAGAGTATCAGACGATCATTGACCATGTCAAGCGAATCCTTGTGTGCTACATTCACGAGGTAGCAAAGATGGACCAGGAAATTGCCTTTGCCATTCACAAGCGAACCACGATTAAAACTATGGGCAGAGCAGGCAATGTTAATACAATGGTCAAGGGCAAGATTGATTCAAAGTACCACATTGTGATGTTCATCAGAGGCGAAGGACAGAAATGGCTGTTCGCCATTTTTGACAAACACCTCTTCTCAACTGCTTGCTTGGAGCACATATTGGAGATTATTCAAAGGTGTGATCAGAACACTGCAGCCGACAAGAAGATGTTTACTGATATGCTGAGATGGTACATTCAGTTTCAGCAGACTCTTCTTGCTATTATCCCTCGGCTGTTCAAAGTGGTCAAGAATGTGAAGCCAACTCAAAGAAAGTGATCTCTCGCCTCATTTGACGCAAAGGGGGAGATTGTTGGGCTTATAGTGTTGCGGCATGGGCTCGTTCCTTAGCCCAGTTTTGATTGCCGGTTTGGGCCTGTCCAACCGTGCTTGTTTTATTCTAGGGTTTAGTATTTAAGCTGCATGCATGCAGTCTTTGTAGTTAACACTTTCATTATTTTTCCTGATTCAGTCTTTGTAAACCCTAGCTCGCGTCTACAGTGGAAGTTCTTCATCGAGCTCTACTGAGGCGTGACTATATTTGAATCATAAACACAACGTTGATTTTATTCTGTGTTCATCATATTATTGTGTTTCTTTTTGTTTGATCATTATCTTTTACCTGTGAAAGATCTAATCGATCTAAGTTTTATTCTCATCAATTTGTTTATTTGTTCAAGCTTTAAAATCATTTTTATGCTTACTGCCTGATGAACTCGACGACTTCCATGAGGAACTCGACAAGTAGGTTGAACTCGACGAGTTCCAATGTGGACTCGACAAGTTTAGCTGTCAGACAGAAAGATTTTCGAGATTTCTTGCTGTTTTGCTTAAGGATACTTAGCTAAATCGCTTTGGTTTAATAAAATCCGAATTTTATTACCTGTTTGTCAATTTCCTTAACAAAACAAAAGATAATTACCAATCATTTAAATAATAAATTCCTTATTTGATAATATTTGGTCATTTGAATTTATTTGGTGAATTATGTTGTAAATAATCTTGATTAGGTCAAATTTAGATAATCATTAAATTAATTGTTTAATTTAAAATTATTTGATATTTGATCCTTTGTGTTTTCAACAAGTTCAAAACTTGTCCTCAAGTTTTGAAATTTAAATTTTGTGATTAAAATGTTTAATTTGAACTATTTAAATTTCAAACCCTATAATTTTACAAGTTTAAAATTCAACCTTATACTTTATAATATTATAAGAATAATATGTATATATGTATAACTTAAAATGCTAGTCTTACCGTTAGTAGACCTCATTCACGAAGCCGATCTCTAAGGGGGGTATAAGGTTATGACCTATAAAATGGTCATTTAATGGGTGTCCACTCTCACCCACCACTTCCTTGATTGGTGAAGGGTCGTTAGCCGAACGGGTAGGATAGGGAAACCCTTTTCTCATTAATAAGTATAATGAATTATTAAAGTAACTAAACGTTTTTAGAAAAATTCTCAATCTTAGTTACTTTAAAAGTGCATTGATGCAATTCTTTGTACCCTTGCTAAGACGTTAGTGGAGCGTGTGTGGTTAACCAGCACACTAATTGGGTCTAAGAAAAGGTGGCAGAGGGTGACTCATTGTTTTACATAGTTCGATAGAGCATGTGTGGTTAACTGGCACTTCGAATAGGTGACTGTAACAATGACGGCACCATGTACATTTGCATGATTATTCACACCCGCTTTGTGATCCTCAGCATCCCAGTCACAAACTTGAGGGGCATATCAAGATTTAAACATGTCATTGAAAAGTTCAATGAATCTCAAAGGATCTAGGAGTTTTCAATACATTTCAAACTTAAACTTCTTTTCATTTTTCGTGGTGGTCATTCACTTACCTTCAAGTTATTTGCATGTTAGATTACGGCATCCCTCTTCTAATATGTAAATAATGTTGTTGGATCCTAGCCCTAATTTCTCATTTGGGTGTTTAATTAGGGATTCATTACTAATTAAACTTTGTTCTTTTCCTTTTTAGATGTCGAACATGAACAATAACAACACTTCCAGCTCGAGTTCCTCCAGCTCATTCTTACTCATGAACTTGTGTGGGAGGATAATATTCGACGGAAAAAAAATTTAACGATTGGATCCGTAACATAAGAATGGTCACCTATTATGAGGAAAAAGAGTATGTCCTTGATAAGGAGTTGAAGGAGATCAATATGAACACTGCCACTCCCGAAGAGATCGCTGCCTTTGAGGCCCACGAGCGTGATGCCATGAAAGTCCATTGCATCATGCTAGCGACAATGACTTCCGAACTCCAAAAGTCCTATAAGGACATGTACCCCTATGAGATGCATCAAGACTTGTTGTACCGGTACCACCAAAGTGCGAGGCAAGAGAGGTATGAGATCATCACCTTGATGATCACTACCCGAATGGGTAGTGGAGAGTCCCTTACCGCTCATCTACTAAAGATGCAGAGATATGTTGATCGACTTCTCAAGTCGAATGTTAACTTTGATGAAGAGCTACCGATTGACATCATCCTTCACTCCCTGCCTCCCTGCTACAACCAGTTCCACATGACCTACCATATGAATAAGGAAGAGGTCACCTTGAGCAAGCTTCAAGGCTTGCTAAGGACTGCTAAGATCAATCTCAAGGATAAGTCTGTTGCATCATCTCCCACTCCAACCACTAACCCTATTTTGGCAATTGGGCAAGGGAGGGGTAAGAAGTGGAAGGCTCCATCAAAGAGCAACCACAAGGGTAAATCCCAAGATGGTACCTCTTTTAGTGGAACCAAAGTTGGTTCTGCTAAACCCAACTCAAACCCAAAGGAGGCAGAGTGCCACCACTGCCACAAAATAGGGCATTGGAAGAGAAGTTGCCCAGAATATCTGCAGGCCATCAAGGATGGAAAGATCAAGCCATCCTACGCAGGTATTTACACAATTAAATCTAATGTTTCATCACATTCCATATCTTGGGAACTTGATACAGGATTTGGTTTTTACATTTGTTATGATTTGCAGGGCCTAAGAAGAGATAGGGATGTGGAGCATGGGAAGATAAATTTGATCATGGGAAATAGAAGATCGTCGCCTGTCACCAAGATCGGAATTTACTCTTTAATGCTTAATAGTGGATTAGGATTAGATTTAAACAATTGTTGATATTCGCCAGATATGGCAAGAAACATCATTTCATTTCATGGTTTATATAAACAAGGTTTTAGATATTCGTTTGATAATAAAATAGGTTCTATTAATGCTTATGTTAATGGTGTATTTTATTTTGAAGCACTGCTTTGTAATGGAATATATGAAACTGTGATGGTTGTAGATAACTTAGGAAATGATGTGTTTATGTGTTGATTCATCCAATGGTTTGGATAAAGCATTCTTGTGGCATTGTTGTCTTCGACATGTTAATAGGAAACGCATAGCCCAACTCCAAAAGGATGGAGTGTTAGAGTCATTCTACCTTAGGGACGATGACGTGTGCGAGTCTTCTTTACTTGGAAAGATGACCAAGTCACCCTTCACTGACACTTATGAGAGGGGTGAGGTTCTATTGGATCTCATACACACCGATGTGTGTGGGCCCCTTAGATCAACCACAAGGGATGCGAGCTGCTTCTACGTGACTTTTACCGATGATTATTGTAGATATGGGTATATCTACTTAATCAAGCACAAGTCATAAACCTTTGAAAAGTTCAAAGAGTTTAAACAAGATGTGGAGAACCAGTTGTGCAGGAAAATCAAGACGATTTGATCCGATCGAGGAGGAGAGTACCTAAGTCTTGAATTCCATGACTATCTTAAGGAATGTGGAATCGTTTCGCAATTGACGTCACCTAGGACACCACAGCTGAACGGTGTGGCTGAGAGGCGTAATCGAACCTTGTTGGACATTGTTCGTTCCATGATGAGTCATGCTTCACTACCTATCTCATTTTGAGCGTATGACTTAGAGACTGCCGCCCATATCCTTAACTTAGTCCCTACGAAGAAGGTTACCAAAACACCTCACGATATGTGGATAAGGAGGGCTCCCACGTTGGCGCATATCAAGGTTTGGGGTTGCAAGGCTTTCGTAAGACGAGAGACTCACGACAAACTCGAACCTCGTAGTGAGCAGTGTATTTTCATCGGCTACACGCAGAAATCCTTTGGATATCTCTTCTATAGACCGAGTGATAATGTTTTCTTCGTTGCGAGGAGAGGGGTTTTCTGAGAGCGAGAACTCATAAGCCAAGGGGACAGTGGGAGGAAAATCGATCTAGAAGAGATTCAAGAATCAAGCGATGAAGGAACCTCTAACGCTGGCGCTCAACTCAAGGAGGAAACTCCGGTTGAACCGATTGATGAGTCCTTACCTCTTAGGCATTCCAAAAGAGTTAGAGTTCAACCCCAGTTATATGGTTTTCGTATTACTAAAGAAGGGGACACGTATATTAGTGATAGTACACTAATAAATCTGGACAAAACTAACAGCTATAAGGAGGCCGGGGCAGGCTCGGAGTCTTCAAAGTGGAAAGAGGCGATGGACAGTGAGATTCAGTCCATGTACGACAACCAAGTTTGGAGTTTGGTTGACCATGTGCCCGGACGTAAGACGGTCGGGTGCAAGTGGATCTTCAAGAAGAAGACCGACATGGATGGGAATGTGCACACATATAAGGCACGATTGGTTGCGAAGGGTTTCACTCAAACTCCCGGAGTTGACTATGATGAAACTTTCTCACCGGTTACCAAGATAAAATCTATTAGGGTGATCTTGGCCATTTTTGCATTTCATGATTATGAAATATGACAGATGGATGTCAAAACCGCTTTCCTTAATGGGAAGTTGGATGAGGATGTTTACATGGCTCAGCCAGAGGGTTTTGTCAATGCGAAGCATCCCAATAGAGTGTGCAAGCTTGAGAAGTCCATTTATGGACTTAAGCAAGCGTCTCGTAGATGGAATCTTTGTTTTGACAAGAAAGTCAAAGAGTTTGGTTTTCTGCGAAGCGAGGATGAATCATGTGTATATGTCAAAGCCAGTGGGAGTATAGTTAGCTTCCTCATATTGTATGTCGATGACATACTACTCATAGGAAACGACATCTCGACACTATAGGAAGTCAAGTCCTGGCTTGGGAAGTGCTTCGCTATGAAGGACCTCGGAGAGGATTCCTATATTTTGGGAATAAGGATAGTGAGATACAGAAGAAAGAGACTAATAGGACTTAGTCAGAATACTTACTTGGACAAGGTACTAAAACGTTTTAGTATGGAGAATTCAAAGAAGGGGGAGTTACCGATCCAAAGTAATGCCAAATTGAGTATGACTCAATGCCCGAGTACCGAAATCGGGATAGTAGAAATGAGCCGAGTACCATACACTTCCGTAGTTGGCTCGATTATGTATGCTATGACTTGTACTCGCCCTGATGTGGCCATCGCTTTGAGCATGGTCAGCAGGTATCAAGGGAACCCTGGCAAAGTTCATTAGACCACAGTCGAGAACATTCTTAAGTACCTTCGGAGGACCAAGGAATGGTTTCTAGTCCTCGGTGGCAGTGATGACTTAAAGGTGCGAGGGTACAGTGACGCCAGTTTTCAGACCGATAGGGACAACTACCGTTCGCAGTCGGGCTGGGTCTTTACCCTTAATGGAGGAGCAGTGACTTGCAAAAGTTCAAAGCAAGAGACCGTAGATGATTCAACGTGTGAATCAGAGTACATTGCAGTGAGCGAAGCATCAAAGGAGGCAATATGGTTGAAGAACTTCATTGGAGACCTTGGAGTTGTGCCAACCATAAAGGAGCCCATGGAAATTTTCTGTGATAGTGAAGGAGTGGTTGCCTTGACCAGGGAACCGAGGGATCACGGCAGATCTCGACATATCGACAAAAAATATCATTTTATTCGACATCGGGTGGAAGAAGGACTCATCGTGGTAAAGAGGGCATCGTCAGAAGATAACCCAGCAGATCCGCTTATAAAGGGACTAAGCAGGGTTAAGCACTTGCAATACGCTAGGAACATCGGGCTGATGGACGATATTAGTTTAGATTAGATAGTTTAGAAACATGTAATAGATAAATTGTAATTAACATTTGATGATTAAATAAAAGAAAATTATTTATTAGTAATGTTACTATCTTATGTTAATTGTTTACCTATTGTTTCATTTTGCATGTTTTGACTTCCTGAATAATAAGAATTATCCGAACCGTCCACAGTCGTTCATATGTTGGAAGTAGGTACGAATGAAGACTGTCATGAATTGGTGTGTAGATTGTCTAAAATGTATTAGACATAGCAAAAGTATGCTACAACGTTCATGAGTGCTTATGAGTTTGATTTGAGCATTGGAATAAACCCACGCTTGCTAGAATCACTTCATAGAATTTATCTGGAGTGATCGCAAGACGATAATATCATATGGTCTTAAGACCTAGATATATGGTTTATTGTTTGGTAATTGGTTATGCATTGATAATGCGAAAACGCATCAGTAATTTGATGTTATAAAACACATTGTTGTGTATGATTTGGTTAGTGAATAATAAATTCATATAAGTTGAAGTTTATATGTTCCTTTTATCCTAAGAGGTTAAAAGTGATATCAGGGCCCCTCGATGGTTTGGTTTGACTTATGTGTCGGGCCCGGTCAGGATTGAATTGATGTGTTCAATTAAGTTCTATTTCAAATGAATTAGAGACCGAGAAACAAACTGTTGGACAATAAGTATGGCTGTAATTGTCCGCACGATATCTAGAATGGAGGACAATACAATCCCTTATCTAAAGGACATGTTACTGATAAGATCAGAGTTTGACAACGTTTTTGAGAGCTACGATTGTTAATCGGATTGTGCTTACATTTATAATTACTAGACTTATCCAAGTTGGAGACTGTTGGATTAGTGTCTAAGCCCGTAACTATATTTGGTAAGTACTTGACCCGATTGTGCATGGTCCTTTTGGGTTGCCTTCACCATAGCAACTTGACAGGGTAATTTATGGAGAAAGAGAGAGAGAGAGAGAGAGAGAGAGAGAGAGAGAGAGAGAGAGAGAGAAGATATTAAGGTTTATTAATATATTATAATAATAATATATTAAAGGAGAAATCATATTATTTGATTAATATTAGTCATAGATTAATTATGAATTAATTTGGTGACTAAAAGAGATTAATTGAATAAAGGGGCTTAAACTGTCAAATGTTTGAAAGTTGAATTTTGGGCTAGGAAACCTAATGGATAAAGGGATGAACGAAATTACGATGGGACCCCATCATATTTTCGACCATGGCCTTATTCCAGAAGGTTCCATGGGTTGCTTATTATTTAAGCTATCCATTAGGGTTTTGACTGAAACCCTAGTTGCTCATAGTATAAATAGAATCCCTGGGTTACAGAAATCGGCCACTGCTTCTCTAAGAACCCTAGAGCCGATTTTGTGTGCCTCCTCCCTCTCTCATATACTACCATCTTGCTAGTTGGTGTTCGTAAGCCATTAGAGGAGTTACACGTGTGACTCTAAGCATCAAAGACAAGAAGATTCATGCAAGCAACAAGAGGTAATCTTCTAGATCTGTTTTGGTCATTATAATTTGGAATTATTATCACTAGATCTAGGGTTAGAAAGTCTTGGATGAATTCATGTACAATTAGAGAAACCTAGATCCAAGCATTAGGGTTTGCATGAGCACATAGGATGTTCTTGTGGCTCAACCCCATCAGGTTTGGGGGATTGGGTTGAAGCAGGTCCGGCTTTGTGTTGTAGGCCAAGATACCCATGGAGGACCGGATAGACTGCAGACCCGGTTAGGTCATACTAGTCAGGCCGAAGGCCCGGCGAGCAGTTCGGATAGGCTAAAGGCCCTGATAGGCGGTCCAGACGTGCCGAAGGCTCGAAGAGCGGTCCAGATAGACTGATGACTAGTGAGGTGGTCCAGTCAGATTGATGGCTCATTATGCATGTTGTGTTTGTTTATATGATATGGTTATATCTGTATGGCGTTGGTATTTTGGGGGAACTCACTAAGCTTTGAGCTTACAGTTGTTGATTTTGTTTCAGGTACTTCTGATGATCGCGGGAAAGCGAACGTGTGATCGTGCACCTCCTTATATTTTTATGATTTGATTTTGGGATACTCTGACACTAAACCATTTTGAAAACAAGTTTTGTAATAATTATTGGTTTTGAAATGTTTTAAAAAGTTTAAATTTGGCATGATTTTTATGGACATTACAATAATGGGTCCATATAACCCTGAGTCTGTATCGACCCAATATTTATACATCATCCAAACATACCAGCATACCAACAAAACTCAAGAATACAACAAGCACATAAAGACACATAGTGTCTTATAGTATAGTGAGAAGACTCACTGATCAAAGAGCTAATATCCACCACTCGAAGACCAACGAATCATCTATACGAACCTCCTAACAGGCATGCGCAACGTCTCATGGATGCCCTGCGTCAACTATAAGAAAAAAATAGACGGGTTCTAAGGATAAACAGGAACACATCAGAAATCACTAAAATCGCTTCACGTTTAAAGGAGACACAGCTCATCCAAAACCAATTCATCAAGGTTTTTGAATTAATCCAATAAGTCATGGCTCAAACTTCCATATATGATTCACACTAAACGTTAATGGATACAGTTTACAACTTTATTCATTAGGACATTCCAAACATGCAAGATCTAAACTTTCATACTCCAAAATAACCTAAAAAAACCACAATAACTTGCATGGCTTAATGTGAAAAACAATATCCCAACTTTCCTAGTTCAAAAGCTCCAAAGAGCATTCAAAAGTGCTCAAAAGGTGTCGTAATTCTCTCAAGTCCAAGGACACAATAAAAATGAACCAAAAGTGCATATGATGACATATAAAAAGATCTAAAGAGCCAAAGAGCAAAAATATCCGTTTTTGATTTAGGTAAAACTTCATATTTATAGAATCCAAGTTAATAAAACCATTTGTTCCAAAGTACATTTGTTTAAAAATTAGAGTAATATAATAAACGCGGAATCTCATTGCTATTGATGACTATGTATGCTCACGCCTTCGCCTTCCCATGATCATCCATTGTACCTGAAAAACATTAAATCCACAACTGTGAGCTAAAGCTTAGTGAGTTCCCTCAAAATACCATACACCACAATATATATATATATATACAATGCATGCATATCGGGCCCACAACACGATGATTGGATCCTCCCCCCCCCCCCCCTCCCGGCCTACACCATAAGACTGGAATACCTTCCTGGCCCTCAGCTTATAACTGGATTGCCCTCGAGCCCACAACATAAGACCATATTACCCTCCTGACCCTCAGCTTATGACTGGATTGCTCTTGGATTTGTTAAAACAATAGAGCACAAAGTAGAACCGCCTCAACCCACCCCACCACAGTATGTCGACGTGTGAAACAGGCAAGTAACTAAGTAATCACATAAGCACATGCAACTATCCACCCTAGTCTACCAGTCTAACAGCTTACTACCACATATGTGGCCTCATACAGTACTACACGACAACTGGCAGATCTCTAAGGATTTCATGTGTATATGTTACTAAAGGTGAGGTGGACATTCGAGCAGGAGATCCCACTATAGAGCCACAACCAAACAAGGAACATGTAAGAAAGCCTAGATCAAGAGTTCTCAGGTTATCCCACGTAACTACATACGGCTCCTTGGGCACTCCACTAGACGATCACCAACCTACTGGTACTCTAACCAGCATACTACTACTCTTATATCCTAACATATAAGGATATACATTGCAATACATAGTATAGTAAGGAAACTTACCTGAATTGGAGACCCAAGAAACACAGTGACATGCTCATTATCCGCACTGATTGCTCCCACAAACCGACTAGCATCAAAACATGGTAGAACCATAATTATGAACCTAATTCCTTCAAGTCTGACCCAAAGCCAACTCGTCAAAAAGTCAACATTCAACCAAGTCAAAGTCAACGCCATGTTGTAGGCCTTCCTTGGCCACTTCGTGGGAAATCCAAGTCCAACAGTCAATCATGTAGAAAATAACCACGTCATGGGCCCTTCTTGTCCATGTCATGGCAATGATGGGACAAAGCAGTCGGGGTTCCAAACTTCACCACATCATGGCTATCTATTAGCCACGTTGTGGTTACTGGCAGAATGCCATTCTTCTCATTAATTAATCCCTACCGTTCAAGGTCCAAAATCTCAAATCCACTCTCTCGTATTGACTTAATGGATAACGTTTCCAACTTTATCCATTAGGACTCCATACCAGGCTAGATATAACATTCAAAGTCCATTAAATCATTAATGAGGCTATAAATTGAGCATGAACATAAGATACACCAAACATGGTCCTTTTTCTTATTCCACAAAAGTCTAATGACCTATAAACTCCATCACAAGCCATGGAGTTCTTCAAACTCCAAGAGCATCCATGGAAACGACCAAAATCATACCAAAAGGACCCAAACATGCATAAAGAAGAACATAAGTCAAGATGAGAGCTTTATACCTTTAAATACTTAGAAATTTGGAGAAGATAGTGGATCCAGGTTCCTTTTTCGATCCCTTGCACCAAGATAGACTTCCTTCCTTCATAAACTTCACCAAATTAAGGGAACAACCCAAAAAATCAAGTCACCAAGCTCAAAATCATGGAAAGGAGGCTAGGGTTTCGAGATGTGTAGATGAAGGCTGAAGAAGATGACCTAGAATAGGAGTTAAGGTGTTTATATACGAGAGGAACCCCAAAAATATCAAGTTTGGGTTGCAGCGGTTGCCACGTTGTTGCCATACTCTTGCCACGTTGTGGAGCCCACCAAATATGCGCGTTCCATATTAATCTTTCCACATCATGAGCACCCATGCGCCACATCTTGGAATATGGTTTTCTCCAAAAACCCCATCTTTGATTTCATTAAGTCTTAACTGGTCTATTAAGGAAAAATGAGATGTTACATCTAAACTTGAATCTTCCTTCTAAGCAATAAGAGAAACTTCTTAATCTTTAATCTTCACTTAAAAATGAAGAAATGAGCTCAAAAATCACCCAAATTCTCATGAGAAAGAGAGAAAGAGAAAGAGGGTTAGGGTTTCTAAAAAATCATCCAAAGGGTCATGGAGGATGAGAATGAACCAACCCTATGTGTTAATGACCTTTAAATACCCCCAAAACCCTAATAAACCAATCAACCCATTGGGACGGAGGTGCACCGCGCCTATTAAGAGGCACTCCACGTCTTTTACAATAAACTCCAAATTCTCAGATTTTTCAGCAAATACGATAAATGGCATCCTGCTTCTCCATGTCCTTCTACTTTCTTATGGACTATAAAACCACCAATCAAGGTATGGTAAAAATATAATCAGAACTTATATGATACAATTTAGAAAACTCCAAAACACGAAATCCTCCAATCGACAACTTGGTAAGCGCATCCGCCAAATACCCAAAATTAGGAATCGAGTGTTACATTGGATTTATGAAAACTATGGAAATTTCTTGGTTGACTTGTTGAGAGAGATATTGACCGATTTGGATTTTGTTGGTGTTATTGTAGGTTTTAAATGGTGCAACTAGGTACCCGTGAAAATGGGTTGTTTTGCTTGGAGAGCATTGCAAAACAAGATCCCATTGAGGGGAATTGTGTGTCACTATACTCTATGTCCGTTGTGTAATGTGCATGAGGAGTTGGTGGATCACATACTCTTTTGGTTGTTGTTTGTTCGGGAAATCTAGACGTGGGCTACCTCGTGAAGTTGTCTTTTTTTTTTCTTCTACTCATTCTAGTATTTATCATCTTATAGAAGATCTTGATAAAATGGTGATTGCATATACGATTCTTCGCCATAGTTGGAAGGCAGGAAACTCTGTTATCTTTAATAGAGAAAGGATGTCCCCTATGAAGATTGTAGATCAAATTTGGCTTGCGTCTTTTAATTGGGTTAACCATAGTTGCAACGTGTCTGTCTCACTAAATTAGGTTGAATGGTGTTACGTGTCTATCTCTTTGAATCGGTTGAATAGTGTTGTTTGACTACTTTGACTTGTAATTTGTAAATCTTTGTCTAACGTATTGCTAACTTTTGTTTTTTTAAAATATCATCATAATAAAGAAAAACTGATTTTGACAAACCACATATACCAATCAAGTAAGTTTATTTGAAATAGATTACAAATGTTCCAATAATAATGGATATAAATTGTTTTTTTTTCCTTCACGTAATGATATACTTATATAAGATCTCGAGAAACATCAAAGTTCCAAGATATTGTTAATATGTAGGGTTTAGCCCAAAGCCCATTATGTATGTTATTTATTTGTTGTATGTATCATTTACAATCACGCAAGCTATCATATTTACATGGTATCAAATTTTTACATTAAAACAATGCGTTGTTGGCTACAACCCTTTTTCGGTCGACCTTCACTTCCGATGACCTTCTTTAGTCACCGTCAGAAGTGCCTTCTCTTGGTGTCATTGCTCTTTTTTTCTTTTCCATGTCCAATATTTTTCATTCTTAAACTCTCTTCTTTTATTCTCCTTTAAAATAAAACCTCTCTTTTATAATCGGCCACCATAGTTGAACCCTTCTCCCTCCGTCGTGGATCTTTGTTGGTAACATGCTACCAACCATCAAATGAGAGCTCATTTCCTTCTCCAATTGTTCTTCCTCTTTCCACGACTTCTACATCTCTTCCACACCGACCTCCACAAAGACACTATTAAACCCTACACAGTAACACACACACACACACACACACACACATATATATATACAGAGAGAGAGAGAGAGAGAGAAATTGAGAGAGAGAGATATATATATATATATATATATATATATATATATATATATATATATATATATATATATATATATATATATATATATATAGAGTCCAATATTGTCTTTCCAAAAGATCACTTATAAAGAGAAATGGAGATTCCGATATATATATATATATATATATATATATATATATATATATATATATATATATATATATATATATATATATATATATATATATATATATATATATAACTTTTCTAATAAGTGAATGTTTTGTTTTTTTGTTAGTTGTCATTTTATCAAAGATTTTGCCGCATATCATTATATATAATAAGATTTTATAATTATTTAAATTTTAAATGTCATTATATGTTATTATGTGGTATCTTTATTTTTTTATTAATCAATAAACAATTCCACTCATTAACAAGTTTACTATTATATATGTAAAATATTTATTCTATTTAAATGTTTATTAATTTACAAGTAGATTTGAATTTAAATGGATGTTCTAATAACACAATTAATGTCTTGTATTTGATGTGATGATGTATTTGAATTCAAAACATATCTTTAGGTTTTTGGACTTTTAATTTGAATTCTAACAAATTTATTATTTATTCAAATTTTATAAATAAATATGTGTGTATAATACCTCTCTATCTCTACCACAATAAATGAAAAACAACACCATCTTCAAATAAGTATTTGAAAATTTTGATTCATAACAACTATTTACAATATGTAAATATTTTTTTTATTAGTATACATTCAATAACTAGTTATTCATCATTTCGTTTGTATTTATTTCGAAAGTTAATTTAAAAAAATATTAATGTTTATACGTTAATTTTCAATATCATTATTTAAAATATGTCGATAGTTTTTTATTAGTATAGATTAAATAATTACTTACTCATTATATCATTCGCAATTATATAAAAATATTTTTTAATAAAAAAATTTAATATTTATACATTGATATTAACCTTTTATTTTTAATAAACTAGTGGAATACATGGATCTCACACCCAGTGTATATATATATATATATATATATATATATATATATATATATATATATATATATATATAAGAGAGATTATTTCATATCGTTATAGGAAACATTAACACTCACCATCAGAGACGATGATTCGGTAAGGTCATATAATGATGTGTTTAGCGACAAGAATGTTGACGTCGACTCTCATACAATATGAGGTATACCTTATACGTATAATTGTCACTTTTTTTTTAAGTAAACGTTTGTTGGTTTTTTTTATGAGTATATTTAATACTTTTCATTTTCAACTACAACAAAAAGTTCAATTATCATCGTATAATGAGTGAGATGGCAAACGGACAACAAGCTGTGTCGCTAAGCCTTTTTGAATGGTAAGTTAATTCTTTTAAAAACTATATCCGAAGATCTAGGGGATATACTGATAATAATACTGATTTATAGAAGAGAAAAAAAAAAAAAAGGAACATTTATAGAAGAGAAAAAAAAAAGAAAAAAACTTCAACAAATTTAAAATCATAAAAAAAAATAATAAAACATATTATACTGATACTAAATATTGTAAGAGAAACGTTATAATATTCACTAGTTGTGAGACCCGTATATTATACGGGTTGATTAAAACAAAATGTTAAGTACAAACGATTAAATAGAAATTTTATTTGAATTTGAAATTGAATTAAGTGAAAATTATGAGAAAAAAAAACATGCAAAAAATAAATTAATTAAAATTATGTGTTTAGTGTGTACTAAACCGGTTAATTATAACAAAATGTTAAACATAAAGGTTTAAACTGTAAATTTAATTGAAATTAAAAGTTATTATGGTAAGTTTAATTTATGGAAACTAAATTAATGATATATTGAAAACGAAAAATTAAAGTAATGACAAGTGGAAAATAAATATATCTCAAATTATGACAAAATGACATGTGGATAATTTAATGAGAGAAAGACTTGTGCCAAAGTCATTTTCATTTATTGTGGTAGATTCTTAAACTAAAAGATCCAAACAAATTATGTGAAACAAATTATTGTATTTTAATTTTCAGGCTTCATTCACATATGTGTTGAATTTTCAAATAAATAAACGAACATCACTTGAATAGTTGAATGAGTTGTTTAATTGAAATGTTATAATATCGATATGTATCGTGAATCAAATAGACGTAGATGTATGAAAATACGTGTCAGAAAATTGCACCTCGAGTTCTGGGTTAGATGCATAGCCACAGACTGTTGGAATTTGTTGGACAGTGTGTACATGCGCCACCTTTCTACTTGGCTCACGTGATTGATGATGACATGCTTTTAGTTTTATGTACACTTCCATATTCAAGATACCTTCAAACAAAATCCAACAGTAATTTACTTGTGGTTTCTTATTCGTCATAAAATGCTGTATAATCCGATTTATATAAGTTTGTTTAGAGCTTATTAAAATCACAGTGTCCGTATCTCAAGAAAATCATAATATATCCTTTTTAATTACCACAGTGTTACCAATATAATTTTGTTAGAATGTACATGGAGCAGACTGATGGAATTTTTGGTTAAAAATATACGGAAAATCACATAGATCAGGTTTTTTAGCTTCTTAAAACTGTACGGAATGTTTTTTATTTAGTTCGGTTTGCGGTGTTGAATGTGATTTATTTCTGTGTTTGGTTCGGTTTAT
Organism: Lactuca sativa; assembly: GCF_002870075.4. Taxonomy (NCBI): domain Eukaryota; kingdom Viridiplantae; phylum Streptophyta; class Magnoliopsida; order Asterales; family Asteraceae; genus Lactuca; species Lactuca sativa. Next base: position 33,181,532 of record NC_056630.2, on the reverse strand, counting down.
AGATCACAACAGATATGGTGCAGTTTTATATTTGACTGGCTTCTAAACTGCGAAACCGATGTACTATAAACATATTTATTTGTATTTATAATAAATCGAACACAAATATAAAGCGGTTCTAGCTGTAACGAATTAACTGCTAAGATATTAGAAACATATCAAAATTATGACCACATATTTGTAGACCTGACAATGGAGCGGGTTTGGAGCGAATCAACCTTGATCCAAACCCTTTTAATAAATTTTAAAATCCGATCCAAACCTGCTCCGTAACCCACAGGGTTTTGAATAATCAAACTCATACCCTTATCCACCGAATCAGCAGATATTCAAACCCGCCCCGTAACCCGTAGGTTTTTTGAATAATCAAACACATTTTACTTAAATCATAAAATCACATTTATTAAATAAAACTAAGTTTTGATTTAGAAAACACATTATGTATTCGAAAACTTTCTATTGGAATTAAAATCATTATTTTAGTTACTTCCAATTCGTTTTGATCGTCGATTGCATTGATAGAGAATAACAATTACAAACTTTCTTTCAGTTGATAAATGACCTTATTAATTTATAAATAAAATTGGTGATTACATGATAAAATATAAATTAATTGAAATCATGACTCTTGGGAGAAGACTGGAAGTCTAGAAGTTGAGTCCTCGAGTCCTATGTAAAAACAATTTATTCTTTGGCCTTTTCACTTCTGATTGGAATTTAATGTAAACTTTAGGTAATATAAAATATAAATTTATATTTCTAAAATTTATATGGAGCGGGTTATAAACGGAGCGGATCGGTGATGATCCATACCCTACCCTTTTAATAAAAGGGTTAGCGGGTATGGGTCGTTAACGGATAAACGGATCAAATATTATGCCTCAAACTCATATAATTGTTAAGGGTTTGGATCGGATCAGGGTCAAAACCCGCTTCATTGCCAGACCTACATATTTGAGAGAACTTAAAATAATATTTTTATGGTATATATATATATATATATATATATATATATATATATATATATATATATATATATATATATATATATATATATATATATATATAGTTTAATAGAGAACCATAATTATGGGTTCTTCAAGGAACCAAATCTTTTTTTCAATTTCTAGAGCTTATTCTTTATCGAAAAAAAAAATTTTAAATATCTAAATTCATATATTAACATTGTGAATGTAAAAAATATTTTTCGGATTCACCGTGTGAATCCGGATTCACGTTGTGAACTTTCGAAGATTCACGTTGTGAACTTTCGAAGATTCACATTGTGAATTTGACGTTAAAAAAAATCGAATTTTATATCATTGGAAAAATGATAAAAAGTTATGAATTTATGTACTTTTTTTTTTTTTGATAAAAAATAAGTTCTAAAAGTTGAAAAAAAGATTGGTTCCTTGGTTAATTATGGTTCTCTATTAAACCTCACCCTATATATATATATATATATATATATATATATATATATATATATATATATATATATATATATATATATATATATATATATATATATATATAAAGAGAGAGAGAGAGAGAGAGAGGTATGTCTAAATATTCTAACTAATTATTTTGTGGATATAAGAATAATTGTGGGCCAATCAAAACTAAATTAAAATTTAAATAATTAAATAAATAAACAATGATAGCTTAGTAATTTGATAAATAGTTTCCACAGACAACGATATCTTTCTTGCTATTATTTACCTAAAAGTTATCCCTATAATCATGTTAGCATTCACTTTTAACCTAATTTATTCCCCTTCCTTAAACATCACAATAAAGCATCGGTGGATACAACACCACAAATAGTTAATTATAAAAGTTTTGTTTGAATTATTTTAAAAGTTTTGATTTCCCCGAAATTTTCAATTACCCTCATCAACACAACCACCAAAATTTCAATTCCACTAAATCCCCCTAAAGTCTCCAAAATTTTCGGTAGGATAATCCCCATGGTAACATCCTGTTTGGCACATAAGACGCTCGTTTCAGTGTACACAATCCTAACTCAAAGAATGTTTTGTGCTACAAAGGTATCGAGTTTCTGCACGTCGTTGGCAGAGAGGTGGTCCGATTGCGAATACCACAAGGTCGAAGGCAAGGCAAGAGGCAATAGAGGAGGCGACATAAGAGGGTGCAAAGGGTCGCATTTGGTCGATCGATTTACGAGGAGGTCGTCACCGGAATCGACGAGGCCGAAGTTGTGAAGGTGGGAAGAATCTGTGAAGCCCTTTTCCTGCTCTGATGGTGATGTGTGAAGGGGGAATATAAAGCAGCGACCTTTTGGACCGATGGTTCTGATGGGTTCTGAGCATTACAACATTCCTATGGTGCACATGCAACACTAATTGCTTTAGATCTAGGTTTTTCTCAAGTTATACATGCAAATCAATTATCCAAAGCAAGAACCCTAATCTAGCATATAAGTTTCAGATTTAATAAACAAACTAGGGTTAGAAGAATACCTTTCTTGTTAACTAGTAGTAAGAAGCAATCCTTTCTTTGATCTTAACCTTCAAGAGTTTAGTGCCTCAAGCGTTGCACCTCTAATGGAGTCACAAACACCACGAGCAAAGAATGAGGAGAACGAGAGGCAAAAATCGTCTAGGGTTTCTTCTGAGGAAGCAGTGGCCGATTTCATGAGGCTGGGGAGTTCCTTTTATAGTTGAGGGTGCTAGGGTTTTCAACTGGCCTCACTACAAGAAAAACAGTCTTTTACAATGTGCAATTAATGACACACACTGATAGAGGACAAGCATTTGTGCTTGCCCTAAAAACTAATGTCAATTTTCCAAAATTTGAAGGATAGAGGATACTTAGTGTTCAACAAGAAAAAAATACACAGAGGGCGTTTGTGTTTAATACGTATCGTGTAAAGGTGTCGCTTTATAATTTTTTTTACGAACGCGGGTTATAGCTGAAGGGGGAAATGAAATCCAAAAAATTAAAAACCCCGCCCCCACCTCCAACCCTCACATTCCCTAGAAACATTAACAGCAGACATTCAAACAAGGTTGCCAGCCTTAACAATGGTTACATCCCTTCTATTTCTAAGATCCTGAATCTCCCTTATGTTTCCTTTCTCACCAATGCCAAATTTTATAGCATTCAACTCAACAATTTCACGTTTAACTTTCACCGCTGCTTCTACTTCACCACCTAAGCGAATCGGCACTCATAACGACACCTTCCACTGCGACGAAGCCCTAGGATGCTTTATGATTGGCCTCACGTTAAAGTTCCACGAAGCCCAAATCATTCGAACTAGAAACCTTCAGGTACTATCACTACAAGATATGTCGACTCTCGAACGAAGATATCACCTCGCCTCCCCTTTCCGGCAACATCATGTCCGACGACCTTAGGATTACTTCTTCTATTGCTCAAATCTACAAGCCCTATGTCTTATTAAGGTGTGTTTCGGTTGATTTTCTCTTCCCTATGTTTTCGTTCTTCTACCAGAACCCTATCTTGCTAAATCCTTTTTTCTTCCCGGCTTAATTTTTCTCCATTTCATTTATGCTCGAAGGAACAAACTTCCAATTCTTGTTAAATCCCTTTTTCTTCACGACTGCATCTTTACCTCCCTACTCTATCAAAGCTCTCTATTTATCAATTGAAGGCAGGATCCCTAATTCTCAAGAACTTCATCCCAAAGAAGCCTAACTGTCAAGAACTTCATCCCAATCAATACAACCAGGGCATCGTTTGAGGTATATGTTATTATAGTTCATTCAATTTGAATATTTTTATCTTAAAGTTGGGTTTATTTGGAAACACATCTTACTAACTTTTGATTAAAAACGGTTTTTTTTGGGATCAGAAAATTGCAAATAGAGATCCACGCTATAGATCTCGCCCACAGGACTTCATCTCACAAGATTCTGCTTTCTTTTCACAGTTTCTTTCTAAGAACATAGGTTGTTTTTTTTAAGTCCTATTTTCCTAATTTAACAGAAATTTCATATCTTTTTATCATTGAAATTCTATAAATATAAATTTTTATCTCAAGTTTGTGTCGTTCTTTATACTAGGGATGCTACGGAAGAAGGAAAACTCAAGGCGTTCCAACTAATGGAACCATGATCTTTGGGAGAACTGTGATGAGTTGACATGTTGGTAAAGGCGCAGTGAGAATTGCAGTAGAAATGGTGAAGGAAGAATTAATTGATACTCGAACAATAATTATGAGGGTCGAGCCTCAACATCTAGATCAGCTTCTCCATCCACAGGTATCGTATTATAATTTGTGCTAAAAAACTCAGACACATTTTATACCACGTTTCGTAGTTTATATAAAGGGTATGTTTCTAAATAGTAACCAAGTTTCATATTTGTTTCATTTAGGGAATTATTTTTAGGAGACATCCTATTATGAAATTTTGTAATTTTTTGTATCTTTGCTATGAAATTTTGTTTTGTTTTTTGACATAGATCAAATTTTTAATGACGTGGATGTAACATTTTCATTAAATTATAACCAAGTTCCATAGTTGTTCTTCTACTCAAATTTCAATTTTGTTCTATTATTATGATTTTTTTAATTAAAAGTAATGAAGATGAATTTATATCATGTACATTTACAACAATAAAATAAAATTGAAAGTCTAGTGGTTAAACTTGGATACCATTTTATTAACATTGTCCCTTTCTATAAGTAGTAGCAATTTGATCAATTTATATTATGTTGATGTGCATGTCAATGAATCACTAATTATGAATCTCCTGTTTAGTTTGAGAATGCACCTGGTTACAAAAACCAAGTGGTGGCAACAGGTTTGCCATTATCCCTAATTCTCAAGAACTTCATCCCAAAGCAGCACTAGACCTGTTACTGCCTTACCAAAGATCCGACTTTGAGGGAATTTCCGAGAAATGGATGGTAGATTTATGATCTTTTAGTATTCTAATAATCATTTCATAGTACATTTTGGATATCCCTTGTTTTATACTTGGATTACATCAAATATTTCAGGACTTCCAGTGACAATCCGCCTTTTGGATCCTCCACTCCATGAATTTTTACTCGAAGGTGATCTGCAACAAATTGTGAGTGAACTCACTGAGGACACTAGCATGACCGAGGATCAAATTTATTCAAGTATCGAGAATTTATCTGAAATGAACCCAATGCTTGGCTTCAAAGGTTGTAGGTGTGCTTTTTAATCATCACATTCCTTTAATTCCAACCTAATTCCCATTTTTTTTTGCTTCTTTAGTAACCTAACCCAGTCCAAGATGTCATTAAAAAATCTATAAAAAGCTACTTCACAGAGATCATCAGTTAATAGGAAAAGAAACAGGTGACACATTTTTTAGAAAAACTATCAGGTGCAATAGTTGTGGAATTTCAGCTGGGGAGAGGATTGATGATGAGAATTGAGCTTGTGACTAATCAGAAAGAGAAGACGCCAACAAAGGGCGAAACTGCCATTTTGTTTGAAACACTACGAGGTATGTTATGTATGAAAATTTTGAATTGTCCATTTTGACCTTGATATAATTGTTTTTTATTATATTATTGTGAATGAAGAGCTCGGGTTTCTGTTTGGAAAAGGTGGATTACATGGGAATGTTTTCAGGATAAAACCAACTATGTGCTTCAATAAAGATGATGCAGGTATTCTTTCACATATATGCATAATACATGTGTATACATATACGTATATGTATACATATATATATCAAATACATGTTTTCATCTACTGAATGAATTTTAACATTGTATTCATGTTATGTGTAGATTTCCTTGTGGATGCAATGGATTATTCCATGTCAAAGTTGTGAGTCATGGGATCTTGATGATTAAGAAAAGTTTGTTAAACTGTGGAATTTTAGCTGGTGCATCAATGTGAAACCATGGAGATGATAGAGCTGATGAAAGTACTTCTGGTGTAGATTTGTCATGCACCCATGAAGGGCACCATGTTTGTTCTAATAATGAAGATACATGCCATGTTGAGAAAACTACCAGCAATACTAAGTCTGATCAAGATGCAGAGTTGGTTCTGACCCTATAATTGGTTTTGTGTTTCAGGTGCTTTTGGCTAAACTATGTGAAGGAACACCAGGAGTGAATGCAAACAATGGCATTATTAGTGGTGTTCTTGTAACTGTGGGAGATCTTGCTAGAGTGGTAGAAGATTCTTACATTCTTTTTTTTTTGTTCTCTTAAGTGTAAAATGTTTGATTTGCTGAGTCTTACTTGTATATGTGTAGGGTGTTTTTGCTATGAGAGAATATATCCCTAAACTTATACCAAGAATTGTTGAAGCGTTATTGGATGAAGTTGTTGTTACTAAACGTAAGGTTGCTGTTGCAACTCTTGGTCAACTTGTACAGAGCACAGGGTATGTATTCAACTTTATCAATATTACAAGTGACACTATATTTAGAAGGGAAAACACTTTTTACAAAAATTGGTTGGGTTTTTTTTATAGTTATGTGATAGCTCCATGTAATGAGTACCCACAGTTGCCGAGCTTACTTTTAAAATTGTTGAATGGTGAGCTGGCATAGTCTACAAGGCGGGAAGTTCTCAAGGTATGTTTTTGACCCTTTTCTAGTTTCTATGATGTTATGTACAGAGATTTATGCTGAAAAAAATCTCTGATCAGGTTCTTCGATTAATGAGTGCTTTGGATCCTCATGTTCATAAGCGCAATCAACAAAGCTTACAAGAACCTCTTGATGATGGGACCCGTACAACCAATGACGTGGGCCCACATATCCACTCTAGTGATGAGTTGCCAATGGATCTTTGGCCATCATTTGCAACATCAAAAGATTATTTCTCCACTGTAAGTTTTTTACCAAAAAATAAAAATAAAAAGAAGTCGTACCTGCTACTTTTACATCTGATGCTTTTGATTCTACTGATAAATGAAATTTGTAATGTATGATTATGGAAAACTACTTGGAATAGGTTCTCATGCAATACAACTTGCCCCTGTTTTCTTCACCTTCTCACTTGGAACAAAAACTCACTACTATGGTAGAACACTGCTTCATGGAGGTGCAAAGTACAGGGCAACAGGTCATGGTTTTGTTGTCTTTCACTCAAAATTTGCTGAAAACTATCGGCTTTATTCGCGTAGTCATTTCGTGAAAGGAATCGGGCTTATGATCTTGCTTCTTGTTTCTTTTTTACCAAATATTTGGTGAGTCATATAGAGGAGCTGTTGCTTACCTGTTGATCACCATTTTGCAATTTTGTTGGTGGTGAAGGTAAGCAATAATATATATCTCTATTAGTTTTGGATTGGATGTTAATGTTGATGGGTATTTTTGTTATTTGAGCATGAATATCTGTTTGTGATGTTGTCGGTTTCTCCGTATATGTAGTTGGCTTCCTGAATTTCTAAATTTTATTTTTTTTTATTGATTTTAGGTGCTAACTGATACAGTAAGTGCTACCAACCATCTTAGCTAGTGCTGGTAGGAGCCATTTGTTAAGTTTAAAGACAAACCTTTCTAGTCAAGTTATCTGATATAGCCTTTGAATTGGTAGCTGGGGGAAAATAGTTTGTCCAAAGCCTCATCTTAGTCTTCTTTGCTTGGAGTTCTACAGCTTTTAACTTACTCCTGGCTTCATCTTCCATCATACTTGCACTCTACTCAACATATTTTGCATGTCCCTAATTGAAAAAAAAAACAATATGCTCCCCCAGCTACCAATTCAAAGGCTATATCAGATAACTTCACTGGAAAGGTTTGTCTTTAAACTATCTCATTTCTTCCATTTTTTAATAAACTTCACTTAATGAAAACTTTATACAGGTAATTGAAGTTGTTAGTGGGGACTGCATTGTTGTTGCTGATGATTCATTACCATTTGGTAGTCCAGCTGCTGAAAGAAGACTGAATCTCTCAAGTATCAGATGTCCCAAATTGTGAAACCCAAGAAGAGAGGAGAAACCTGCTCCTTATGCCCGTGAATCAAGGGAATTTCTAAGAACAAGATTAATGGGTCGTCAGGTAACATTATTACATTTTAATTTATTTTAAACAATTTCAAAATTAGGGTTAAATGTCAAGAATTGTCAACCAACTCATTTACAATTTCAATTCATTAAAAGTTTTGAAATGAATAGACATTTCTTATTCAACATCATTAAAAGTTTTGTATGTAGCTTGTATATGCATTACAAAGTTATAAAAATTCCTTGTAAACCTCAAGTTAAAAGAAGATTTATCTTATCTTTTTTTCAGTTTGGCATTTTCCTAGTGAATGTAGTGTTTGCATTTCTGGTTCTATACCAGGATACGAGGCATATAACTATATAACTATATATTTATTTTTATATCTATTTCAGATTTTGATTTTTAGCAACCCTAATTCCTTCACTAGTGCTGACACAACATATGTTCTTGCATATTTTGTGATTATGCTCAATACGGATGCCCATAACAACATCGTCAAAGATAAGATCAGGATTTTAATCTTTTATTTATTCCCAGTTTATATATTCATTTATTTTTCTGACTTTGATGCTTTGGTTTGTTTATATGTAAGATGAGTAAAGGTGATTTTATTCGGAACAACCGTTGGATTGATGATGGCATGAAAGTGGTATTAAGTATTTGCATTCATATTATATTTATACCCCTCACATTTCCCAAATTACCCCTTCCTCTACAATGCTTTTTTATTTCTGTGTATTTTTTGCATCAGGTAAAGTTGATGGAAGAAAGGAATATGAAGACACTTGATTCAAATCTTGCAGCATTATCAGCAAGATGCAGTGAAGACTTGGAGTTGAATTTGGCTAAGTCATTATTGAGTGAGATGGGCCAATGTACAACTGCTTATCCATATAATCAGCTGCTTGGAGCATTAGTCTTAAGGAATTATGAAAGGCAAGATGCAACTTTACTTAGTTGGAATTTGATGTACATAGTAGATTAGATGCAAATTTATATATTGTAAGAAATAGAATTGTATGACATTAAATTTTTTGCAATGGATTGTATCTTTTGTATATGGTATCTTATTTCTATTATGAGACATAAAATGCAAATTTAATTTGAAAATCAGTAAATCTATAAATAATTTAAAAAAAAAATTAAATTACGATACGCGAAAATGTGTGTCATCTTCATTTATGATATAACCTTTCTAGACATGGGGTTCCTTGATACGAATTGCGTGTCATAAACACGCGCGTCATAAGGTTACGACACGCAAATGAGTGTTGTCTTCCTTTATGACATGGCCTTCCTTGATATGCATTGTGTGTCATCAACGCGCGTCGTAAATGTGCGTCATAAATGCGCGTCGTAAATGCGCGTCGTGTATAGACGACGCGCAAAAGCGCGTCGTCTCTCTTTATGACAGGGCCTTCCTTGACGCGCATTTGCGTGTTGTCTGAGCGTTTTACGACATGTAATGAGCGTCGTAAAAGGCTGTTTTTCTAGTACTGCATGGAAACCCTAATTTCCCTTACTTAGGCCCTAAACAACACATGGACCCCCACATGGTAAGCCTTGGACGAAAACTCTATGGGCTTCCCATATATTTTCATCCACACTATACCAATAGAATCCATTAGCCCAAACTATTACTGAATTACATAATCAGTCCCCGTTCTTTTAATGACAGTCTAACCTCATAACTTACTCCCAAAGTATGATCGACTGTGGATAATTTGAATAATCTAATTATTCTGGAAGTAAAACATGCAAAAGTGAAACAATAGTAAACAATCGACACAAGATAGTAAACTTTACTTATAAATAAATCTCTATTACTTAATCATCAAATGTCAATTACATTTATCTATTACAAGTTTCTAAACATCTATCTAATCACCAAAACTAATATCGTCCTTCAGAACAATGCTCCTCGCATGCTGTAAGTGCTTAACCCTGCTCAGACCCTTTTTGAGGGGATCTACTGGGTTCTCCTCTGACGATACCATCTTGACTAAGAGGAGTCCCTCTTCTACCCGATTTGTATTGAAGTGGTATTTTTTGTCGATGTGTCTGGATCTACCATGATCCCTTGATTCCTTGGTTAAGGCAACCGCTCCTTCGTTATCACAAAAAAAAACTACATGGGCTCCTTTATGGCTGGTACAACTCGAAGATCTCCAATGAAGTTCTTCAACCATATTTCCTCCTTCGACGCTTCGGTCGTTGCTATGTATTATGATTCACACGTTAAATCAGCCACAGTCTCCTGCTTGGAACTTCTCCAAGTAACCGTTCCTCCATTTAGGGTAAATACCCAGCCCGACTGAGAGCGGAAGTTATCTTTGTCGGTTTGAAAGCTGACGTCACTATACTGTGTCACTCTCAGGTCATCACTCCCACCAGGTGTAAGGATCCATTCCTTAGTCATTCGCAAGCAGTTAAGAATGTTCTTAATTGTTGTCTAATGATCTCTACCCGGGTTCCCTTAATATCGGCTAACCATGCTCAACGTGAAAGCCAGAATCAGGGAAAGTACATGTCATAGCATACATGATCGAGCCAACGGCGAAAGCATATGGCATTCGACTAATTTCCACTATCTCGACATCGGTACTCGGACTTTGAGTCTTAGTCAGCTTGGTATTGGTTTAGATTGGCAGTTCCCCTTTCTTGGAATTCTCCATGGTAAAATGTTTCAGCACCTTGTCCAAGTAAGTACTTTGACTAAGTCTTATTAGTCTCCTACTTCTATTTCTCAAAATCCTTATCCCCAGAATATAAGCAGCTTGTCACACCCCCAAACCGGAACGACACAAAGGTTCGGGGGGGTGGACGTCATGTACAGTATCACAACAATTGTATAATAGTAATCTAAGAAACAACAACCATTGTATTAATAATATATAATTTATATTATGATCAAAACATTTCATGATTTACATTAAAACTATAGCAAAAGTTAAGACGTAAAGCTCCGTCTTCACAACACTTGAGAGGGTATGTAACGCCCGCAGATACGGGCTAGTCAATTTAGAGGCAATAGGGGTCGAAAACGAATTTTCGACAAAAGATTATTTAGAATAAATAATTTGAACCAAGTTGTAGAATATGTATCAAGGGTTCCGTAGATATAAAGAGCACCGAAATCCGAGTTATAACGAAGATGTTATGACCCGTCGAAGTTTCGCGATGGAACCGGTACGACACCGGGAAGACGTAAATAGTGAATTTATGATAGAGCGACTTTTAGCCTTAGTAATCTAAACTAAAGTCGTAGAATATGTTAAACTAAGAGCATCGATAAAAAGAACGCCCAAATCTGACTTCGTATGAAGGAGTTATGATTTTTCGAAGTTTCATATTAGCAGTGTACAGCCCGAAATTCGAATATTAGATCGAGCGGGTTTTAGCCGACACGACCTAAACGAGAATCAAAGATCTCGTTAATAGTAGCGTAACGAGACAAATTTGGGCAAAAACGGACGTCGGATGAAGAAGTTATGAGGATTTAATGGACCAATCCTGTCCCGGCCTATTAATAATATAAAATTTAAAATCGAGTCAGAATTAGCCGACAGAGTCTAAATGAAAGTTGTAGAGTATGTTCCCACCTTCGTGTGGATATAAAGAACGTAAAAAACGGAGCTCGTACGCAAAAGTTACGAATTTTTAAAGATTTTAGTCGAATTTGCGAAGCCTGGTGAGGAGCTGGTGACGTGGCAGCATCTGGGCCACCCATCACTAATGAAGAAACACGCTTCAGATCATGCCACGTAACCCTCACTATTACGCCTCGCGTCCGAAGAAGTTACGCCCATCGTAACTCCGGTCTGATCCATCCGAGGGTGCGAGACAGCTGGCTTCGGCTGACATTCCTATCCGAGGACTACGCCCCGTGTAGCCTCCCTACGCCCAACGTAAAGACCGAAGTCTGGCACTATAAATAGAGGTGCGAAGTGCTCCGATTTCTCACACCATTTCTCTCATCTTTCTCTTACTAGTTTATCTCTCTAGCCTACCCTAACCCCCTAAAAGCCTAGGTACACCCCCTAGCACCCAAAGGAAGCCCCGAGGCTCCCGAAGTCCTGAGAAAAAGTGTCTTTCGGTTTCGAAACGCTGCTCCAAATAAAGTTCCGGTTTTCGATAAAATTCGCTGTAAGTGAGTTACGCTTACGCAATTTTTAATATAGCTTCCAAATAATTATAGTAATGTTATTAGGTCCTTGAAATAATTATTTGGGCTATTATTATGAGTTATATTGATTGTTATTTAACGCTTATATAATAATAATAATAATAATAATAATAATAATAATAATAATAATAATAATAATAATAATAGTCAGACAATTAATTTGGCGCGGTTATCGTTAGACTAAACCCTAGTGGTATTAATACTAGGTTTTATCGAAGGAAATTGTTTTGAGAGTATCGAAGCGTTGTCCGAGTGCTGAGTCACCACCTTTCAGGTGAGTGCATAGTCCCCTTCAACTTACACATAGATATGAAGTATTTACTACGTGCTATGTGTGCATATTGTCTGTTTACTTGCTGTCTATGCTCGGTGAAAGATTTTATACATGTTTTAAATGATTTAAACTATATATGTATTTTATATCTACGAAAATGTTGGGGTAAAACATGGGTAGATATAATAGATGAAATATGAGTTGGACGATGAGTTGAGAGGTGATATATACTATGAGGTATGGGTGAGAGGTGTACGATGTGAGAAGCCTTTTTCCTAAACGATGTCCCCGTCATTCAGCAGAGTATGGATGACAACCACGGACTATTCTAGACAGTCCAGTGGAACACTAGCAGGCTCGCAACCTGTAGGTGTTGTGAACGATGTGTTCACTCGGTGTACTCTAAACCTTGGTGATCATGCAGACTTGATGCCTAGACCCTGGTGATCATGCAGACTTAGTGCCAAAACCCTGGCGACTATGTAGACTTAGTGCCTACTATATAAATTTTGGCGACTATGCAGACTTAGTGCCTAAACCCCGGTGACGATGGACTTCGTGTCGATTCCTTAGGATGATCCTTAGGAATGTATGAACGAGGAATGGTTGATTCTTAGGGTAGATCCTTAAGAATAAAGAAGATAATGGGGATGGGTAATTGGGTTGATTGTTTGATTGTTTGAACATAATAATTATATTATTGTGGGTTGAAAACCCTATGTACTCACCAGGTTTCCTAACCTGACCCACTCCAGCTTATTTGTATCACAGGTGTCGATACGAAGCTACCTTATACTGAGAGATTTAAAAGAGATGTAGATCACTAGTGTAAATGAATGTAAGTTTTGTTTATGCTTATGTTCCTGTATTGACAATGACATCCCAATGTTTTAAAATGAATAAAAAAATACATTTCTTCGAAAATGTTTTGATAACGTATTTATCGTGTTTTTCTGGGAACAAATTACACAACATTTTTATGAAAAGAATTACTCTGATTTTTACAATGCATAAACAAAATCGATATTTTCTGGCCGTGAAAAATGGGGATGTCACAGTTGGTATCAGAGCATTAGTTTAAGCGAACTAGGAATTTGTATGAAATTTCTAGACTTAAACTTAGAATGCTAGGTGATGATTGTGAGGAGTGTGTCAAATAGATTTAGGTAATACACCTGAATAGACACAAGCACTAGCTTATTTTAGGAATGATGCCTAAATCGCTTTTATGTGCTAAATGATTTGTTTTGCTATAGTTTGATCAGATCTATGGTCTATTGCCGACCGGATCTGGATACCTTATGTGTTTAGGATTCTAAACGTATGAATACGATATTAGAACTAGCATGTAAACGTTTCGGAGTGATAAGGATGAGTTAAACGTCAATCCTAAGTAAAGGTCTAGATTCACCTTATTCGGTGTATAGATCAAGATGGAAAGAACCTGTAGCGGAAACGTGAATGCAAATGGGAACCGAAACCAACCCCCAGTGATTGAGCAAATACCAGTTGTGGTAGCCGCTGCTGAGCCAATAACAATGGCTGGAGTGCAAGAGATGATCCAGGCGATGTTGGATCGTCAAATGAAGGAAACCAGACATTTGCTCCAGCAAAATCGAGAGGAAGCGACCATACAGATGGAACAGCCCGAGTTGAACGAAGGGCAGACTAAGGAGGGAAACTACAGTGGGACTGTTGGTCAAGCCAACCCACCGATAGTTAGGCAAAACCACCAGGATGGAGGAAATGATGGACGTGGATGCAAATACAAGGATTTCATGGCGTCCAAACCACCGAGTCTATCTAGAAGCCCGACGTCGGTGGAAGTCATGAACTGGATCTCTGAGATGGAGACGATGTTTCAGAGTTGCGAGTGTAGCAACAAGCAGAAGACCGCTCTCGCGGTTCCTTTGTTGAAATCTGGAGTACTAAGCAGGTGGAAGCTTCTAGCCGATTCGATGCCCAAAGGAGAAGCGAGCAAAATGTCATGGGAGGATTTTCTGGTGCAGTTGAAAATGCAGTACTGCTCTGAGCAGGATCTTCTGGAGATCAACAACGAGTTTCAGAATCTAAAGAAGGGAAAGATGAGTGTCATCGAGTATGTTGCAAGTTTTACGGAGAAAATGAAGCTTGTTCCTTATCTAGTTCCAACTGAGCTCTCCAAGGTCAACAAATTTTCCCTTGGATTACCAACGGACTTCGGTCTAATGGTCAAGCAAACTACCACTTTGAAAGCCGCCATCTGGGCTGCTAAGAATGTGGAGACCCAGATATGAGAGAAGGGTCTAGAGAGAGCTGAAGTTGGCGAGAAAAGGAAGCATGAGGGATCTTCAAAATCCAACAAGGAAAAGAAATTCTCAAAGACTGAAGAAGGAAGAGGAGGTGAAACCAAGTGGTGCGAGAAGTGTAAAAAGAGGCACTTCAAGAAATGTAGCGAGGAGGTGACTTGCTACAAATGTGGAAAGACAGGGCATTACGCCAGCAAGTGTGTATCCAACAAGAAGGTGTGTTATGGATGTAACAAAGAAGGGCATATTTCTAAGGACTGCCCGGGGAAAAATAAAGCAGCAAGACCAGAAACGCCACCGAGGCCAAGGGCATTCCACATGATCCTCGACGAAGTAGAAAACCATGCGAGGAATCAAGGATGAGGACTTCATATCCGAAGATCAAGTCATGCAGTAGCCATAGTATCGTATGATGTAGCCTATTAGAGGCATAGTCTAGGGAGAACTTGAACACCTATGTAATAGTTTCAAGAAATAATAAAACCTTTGTTTTGTTATCTGATGTGTTAAACCGTTGTGTGATTTTCTTGTATGGTGACTTGGGGACTGCGAGACAATACTTGGGACGAGTATGAGTAGGTGTAAAAGGTAGTAGATGCATATATTACCGGAAGCACAGGACTCACACTTGGATCAGGGAAAGTCACAAGGTTACCAAGAAGCTAGTAAATGATTTCGTTTTATTCAAGCATGTCGTTACCATCGTTTCAGTAATGACTAAGAGGATGATTGTTATTCCGACCCTAGTGGTCATATCAAATTGAGTCCGACTACGATAAGTATGTTACGTGGTTCGGAGAACCAAGTTTGATGTAGCGTCCGACTTAAACCAAATGATTGAAATCAAAGCGATCAATAGAAGTATCACGCTCGTTGTTAAAAAAAGTTGGTAGCTAGAAATGCTACATGTTAAAATGTGATTATATCACATTAGACCATGAAGGAAGGCATATTCCATTCCGGAA
Organism: Lactuca sativa; assembly: GCF_002870075.4. NCBI lineage: Eukaryota > Viridiplantae > Streptophyta > Magnoliopsida > Asterales > Asteraceae > Lactuca > Lactuca sativa. The sequence continues at coordinate 33,165,878 of NC_056630.2, read as the reverse complement.
TTTGACTCTAAGAGACCTGAGTCTAATATGATTATGTTCCATCTGATTCTCCACATGATATCTTAAGAACAGAGGACTATACAATCCATTATCTGAAGGACGTGTCAAAGTTCAACAAAAGCTTTTGAGAGCTACGATTGCTAGTCAGATTTTGAAGTCGTACTTACATTTATAGTTATTAGACATATCTAAGTGGGATACTATTGGATTAGTGTCTAAGTCCATAACTATATTTGGTATGTACTTGACCCAGTTGTAGCATGGTCCTTTTGGGTTGCCTTCACCAAAGTGACTTGACTGGATCAATAATAGAGAAAGAGGTTATTATGGTTTATTAATATATTATATGAATAATATAGTAAAGGAGAAATCATATATGTTTAATTAATATTGGTCAAGAATTAATTAGGAATTAATTTTGTGATCAAAAGATATTAACTAAAGCTAAGGGATTGTTATTGTAATTATTGGATAGTTGCAAAGTAGGGTTAGGAAACCCTAGAGATAGGGTGAACGAATTCTTGGGATAAGGCCTTAAGAATCCATCCAAGGTAGGGTTCCAGAATATTCTTATGGGCTTCCTGGTGGCTAAGTAACCGAATAAGGACTATGGATGAAACCTTAATCTCACACCTATATAAAGAGACCCTTGGACACCTATTTTCGGCTACACTTCAACGCTAAGAGTTTTAGGAGCCGATTTTAGCTTTCCCTCCTCTCTTGCCTTCTCCAATTACCTTGGTGTTTGTGATTCATTAGAGGCACAACATTTAGTGTGCTAAGATTCTCATATGCTCAAGATCTTCAAGCAACAATCAAAGGTAACATCTTTACTTGTTTATTTATGTTGATTAAAGTTTTGTTGTATGCTAGATTAGGGTTTGCAAGTCTTGGACAATATTACATGTACAAATAGAAAAACTAGATCCAAACAATTAGGGTTTGCATGAACACCATAGGAATGTTGTTTTGCTCATGATAAACCAGCAGGTTATATTTTAAACTTTTAAAATACTAGGGTTTTAGAATTTAATATTTCAAAATTAAAACTTTAAATCAAATTTTAAATTCCAAAACTTGAGGGCAAGTTTTGAAACTTTTCAAAACTTTCTAGATCAAAGTTTAAATAATTAAACTATTCACATAATTTTGGACATTATCTTAAAATTTGACCATTATCTTTCAATTAGATGAGAATATTTATTACCATAACAGAAAATTCGAATTTTAACATTTAAAACAATTTAAGGTAATGATCCTTATCTAATTTAGGCTTGAAATCCGAAAAATCTACCAACTCGTCGAGTCATGGAATGGACTCGTCGAGTTGGTCCAACTCGTCGAGTCCATCTTCGGACTCATCGAGTTCTATAGTCAGAGAGCCAAAATTGATTTTGTTCCAGCTTTGGCAAAACATAATAGCATCAAATATAACATAAAAACACCCTAATCTCTGATATCACTGATGGGTTTTGAGCATTACAACATTCCTACGGTGCACATGCAACCCTAATTGTTGTGGATCTAGGTTTTTCTCAAATTATACATGCAAATCAATTATCCAAACAGAACCCTAATCTAGCATAAAATTTTTGGATTTAATAAGCAAACTAGGGTTAGAAGAATACCTTTCTTGTTAACTACTAGTAACAAGCAATCCTTTATTTGATCTTGACCTTCAAGAGCTTAGTGCCTCAAGCGTTGCACCTCTAATGGAGTCACAAACACCACAAGAAAAGAAAGAAGAGAAGGAGAGACAGAAATCGACTAGGGTTTCTTCTGAGGAAGCAGTGGCCGATTTCATGAGGCTGAAGGGTTCCTTTTATAATTGAGGATGCTAGGGTTTGCAACTGGAAACCCTAATTTCCTTTCCTTCAGCCCTAAGCAACATATGGACCCCCACATGATAAGCCTTGTACGAAAACTCTATGGGCTTCCCATAGATTTTCGTCCACCCTATACCAATAGAATCCATTAGCCCAAACCATTACTAATTTATATAATCAGTCCCCGTTCTTTTAACCAATCTCTTTCGATCACTAAATTAATTCCAAATTAATTTATGATAAATACTAATTAATTAATATGATTTCTCAATTAATATATTATTTCTATAATATATTAATAAACCAAAATAATCTCTTTCTCCAGAACTTATTATGTCCAGTTGCTATGGTAAAGGCAACCCAAAAGGACAATGCTACTATTGAGTCAAGTACATATCAATTATAGTTATGGGCTTAGACACCTAATTAAACAGGTTCGATGCTGGATAAGAGATTGTGGGGAGTGAGCGCCTCCGACGTTTGGCCGACAGTCCTCAGTTGCTTCTTCTCATTGTTGACAGCAAGAAAACTGGGGAAAAGTAACAACAGCAGATTGCGGTGAAGAGGTGTTCAGTGGCTGTTTTGGAGTCTGCAAAAGGAGGTGAAAACGAAGGCAGCAAAGGATTTTAGGTGATGATTCTTCCATAGGAATTGAATGCGATCAACAACACAGGTAACCTTATTGCTCCATTTTTATTATTGTTGTTGTTATTATTATTATTATTATTATTATTATTATTATTATTATTATTATTATTATTATTATTTTGTGATTTGGAATCCCCATTATGATAATGAAACAAGCAGAAGGGTCGATCAAGGGGGTGTTTGTTTGATTTTGATTTTGTTTTTCTTTCCTATGTTTTGACAAAAAAATCAGTCAAGTGTTGATGGATTTTGGGTTTGGTTGTTCTTGATAGAAAAGGATGAATGGAATGGATTTATGGGGTTAATGTTTTATAGGAAATTATTTGTTTTGCTTGACAGAATTCGACACGGTGTTTATTGCTTGAATTTTCCATTGAAAGAAGATGAAGCAATAACAGTTAGTGGTTGTATTTCTCATTTGCATGTATATAAGTGTTGGGCTGAAGATTATTTTGAAGATTGCGTCTTTTGGGCTCGATAGTATAAGTTATTTTGTATTCCGGTTTGGGCCTGTCCAACCGAGAGCCTTTTATGTTTTGTATATAAGTTTACGCTTGCATGCATATTAGGTTAACGATTTAGAGATTAACGAAATAGCAATTCATCTAGAGCATAACAGGTTTCTTTAATCGTTCTTGTAACCTACCAATCCTCTACAGTTGATGTTCTTAATCGAGCTCTTCTGAGGATTTTGTTTAATCATTCGACACATTTGATTCCATCTTGTCTTGTTCTTATTATTGTGTTCATACAGTTTTATATTTACATACTTGTTCAAGATCTAATCGATCTTCATAGATTAAAGGTTGTTTTAATCACAACAATTGGTATCAGAGCAAGAGGCTGTGTAATCGATACACATCTTTTCTGTGAAAAAGATCTCCATTAGGGTTTTTCCGCAACTATCGATATTTATTGAGCCGTCATCTCTTTATTGACGTATCTTGATATTTATTGTTTTGCCCTAATCTGCTTTATTACAAGTCTGATCTTTGAACAGGTTTTTACGATCATAATGGACGCGACGCAATCAAACCCTATTAATATTTCCAACAGCATCGGTTCGACGACAAAGATTCCAATCTTATACACCCATGACTATAAAGTATGGGCGCATCACTTTGAAGACTACATGATTGGATCGGAGGATAATGGGTACCTCATATGGGAAGCTATCATCAATGGACCGTTTTCTCATTCTGCAACGTCTAGGATTATTAAGACACAAAAGGAGTACAATGATCTGCTAAAGGATGTGAAGGATATTGCACAAGATGAAAAGGACAAATTCCAGTGCAATATTAAGGCGTTAAGGTTGATCAGATTCACCCTTCAGTCCGACACATTCAGGTTGGTCAGCTCATGCACGACGGCAAAGGAAGTTTGGGATAGACTTCGTGAACTGTATTCTACAGACGACGATCTTGAACATTCTATCCAAACCTTGCTTTTATCTGAGTTTGGAGAATTCAGGCAAGGGGCCGAAGAAACGGTGACCCAGACATTCGATCGCTTCAATCATCTTCTCAGCAAGATGATCAAACACGATATTGAAAGGAAGCTTATCGAACAGAAGGTTACTTTCTTGAATGGACTGAGGTCTGAATGGAGAGCTGTGGTTTCCACAGTCAAAGCCCATGAGCAGTTTAAATCATACTCTTTGGCGAAACTGGTGGGCATTCTCAAGTCCCAAGAGAAGATTGTACTGCAAGAGAAGAACGTCGTTTCTAGTCTTGGTTCGTTGGCCCTCCTATCTAAAAGTAAAGCTGTAATGGAGGATGAAGACCTCAACTTGGAGGAATATGACCTCACGTCTGAGGATTATGCCATGATGGTGTCCAATACCAAGAGGTTCATAAAGAAGAGATTCCCCAGCAACAAAAACCGAAACTGGCAGGGGAGTTACAGCTCTGAAAAGGTGAACAATGAACCGAAGGCTGAGGAGCCCAAGAAGGAACCGAAGGTGGATGGCGATTCCGGAGTAAGCTGTTTCTACTGTGGTGGGAAAAACCACTATGCTAAGGACTGTGTCCTTAAGAAGATGGCTGAAAAGGATGATGGAAATGATGAGGAAGCTGTGTTGCAGAAAAGATTGGACGAGTTGAGAAAGAAGAAGTCTACCGCTAACCCCTCTATTAATGCTCTTATTGTGCAGGGTTCGGTTAATGATGACGAGTTCGGTAGCACGGAAGTTTGGTCTACCGACTCAGAAGACGATGAAGTGAGGAAGCCTACCCATGGAAAGGCTTATGTGGCTAAGGAGGAAAGCAGTGGAGGAAGATGCTTCATGGTGACTGACGTATCTCAAATGAGAGGATACAACATCGATGGAGGAAGCGATGGACCGAAGGTACAGGAGGACATGTGCTTTACGGCCAAACCACTCAGCCAACAGTTCAATGATCTCGATGAACAGATAAAGAAGGTACAATCTGTTTTTATTTCATCCAAAGTACCACCATCCTCATATGAGAAAGAACTAAAAAACGTTAATATAAGAATTTCTCATCTAGATAGTAGCTTAACTCAAACTCGAGTCACCAATTCTAACCTAACTGATCAATTAAGCAGGGTGGCATCGAAGAGTGAGGAGCGGAGAATGTGGATCGAGTTAAAGGAGTTGGAATTAGTTAAAGTTAAAGACGAAAACATTTATTTGCAAAGAGACAATTTAAAATTGTTGAAACAGCGGAATGTTTTTTGTTTAATTGCTAAACGTTTATATTCTAATATTACTCAGCTTCACTTGGATTGTGAAATAGGCCAAAAGATCCATCGCATGATTTTGCCCTTCCTAGAATTTAAGGAGGATGAAATCGATGCCGAAGCCTACAATTGTGAGAGTGTGATATCGTCTGATGATGTCAATCCGACCTACATGTATGGACTAGACAAAATTGAGTCCTTCATTAAATCCAAGGACCACAAGGACATGCTTAAAAATCTTTTGGATGAAAATGACAGACTTAAACTAAGAACCGAAACCATGCAAAAATTTGACTCTTTAAACGCCAACGTAAGCTCAGAAAACAAAATTGATTTTGAAAATGCATCTGAGCTTAACGAGGACGAAAACATGAGTGAAATTTCTGTAGAGGACACGGTTGACTGCTCAGAATTTATTAAAAGCGAACCTGAAAACCACAAGAATCTTATTTCTGAAAATTCAGTGGAGTTCGCTCGATTGTCCCAACAAAAGTCCCCGATATTAGTTGAGAAAGCAGTTGTGTATCAAAAGGTCAGGACCATTCCGAATCAAGTATACAAGGTGACTGGAGTAACCGAACATCAAACAGCCGAACTCACAGCTATTGTAAACGAAGACAATGCTGATGGCTGCGATGAGTACTTCTGGGAAGCTCCAATAGATAATGCAAACGAAACTGTTGGCTTATCTGAAAGAACCTCCTGGATGAGTAAAGGAAGATACATACCTGAACCCTTGAATAAGCCGGATAATTTCGATGAGCCAAGCACCAGTGGTACGAAAGATATTCCTCAGGAGGATGATCGTTCGGTAAAAGAAGACGCTACCTCTACTTCCTCAGCTCAAAGTGGAACTTCTACAGACATTCCCTCTGCTCCCTCGGGTCAAAGTAAAACTCCTGCAATTCAAAAGGAACCAGCCAAGGAGACACCGAAAACGAAAGCGAATGTTCATCATCAACCTAAGCAGATGAGGAATAAGAAGAGAAAAAGGAACCAAAGATACAGGAAGAACCTTTCTGAAAGGAAACAATTCTGGCAATCCCAGAATGCATACTTCTCACACCAAGACAAGAATCTGAATTATGAAAACAATCCTGTAGGAAAGCCTGAAAGTCACAACAACCGAAAGCCAAGGTTCGGTTCACGAGAAAATACCAACCGAAGGCAAAGGTTCGGTTCTGAAAAAGACTTCAACCGAAACCAAAGGTTCGGTTCCAAGAACAGCTCCAACCGAACGCAAAGGTTCGGTTCTGAAGTCAAAAGAGAACAAGACTCTAAGGTCAGTCCCTCCAACAATCAAAAGCTAAAGGGTCACCTAGAGTCTCCAGCCAGGAAGTCCTCTCAATCCAAACCCTCTCATTCTAATTCTTCTCGTTCTTATAATTCTTCTACTTCCACCGATTCATCTCCATCTTGCTCTAAAGCTAATTCCGCTTGTTCTCAAAAATCTCATTCGTCAGCTGAACAAAAGGGAAAGCAGAAGGTCAATGAATCCAAACCAGAGTCCAAACCGAACACACCAAATCCTAACAAAATAAAAGTTTTTACCATTAAAAAGAAAGATGAAACAACTCTTATAAAACGAACATATCTAGTTGACATCTCTCTTACTGTTCCTGTTCCCATGAAAAGCTCACATGGACCCAAGAAACTCTAGGTTCCTAAATCTGCTTAATTTTTGCAGGTTATAAGTGACGAGCAGTTCGATGAAGAATGGTACATCGATAGTGGCTGCTCACGTCACATGACAGGGAGGAAAGAGGAGCTCAGGGAATACAGATCTCTTGCAAATGGTGGCAACGTCAAGTTTGGAAATAATTCTTTCGGCACCATAAAGGGATACGGGATGATAACAAATGGGGACTTTACTATAAGGAAGGTGGCTTATGTGGAAGGACTCCAACATAACCTCATCAGTGTATCTCAGCTTGTTGGAGGTACAGGTCTCAAAGTCTCATTCGATGATGAAGGTTCTGAAATATAGAGAAAAAGACAAAGAAAGTGATTCTCAAGTCAGAGCGAAAAGGTGAAATGTTTCCTCTAAACATGAAACCCATCAAAGGAAACCCAGCCATATGCCTGTTATCAAAAGCTCAATCCGACGAAAGCTGGTTGTGGCACCGAAGACTCTCTCATCTCAATTTTAAAGACATCAACCGACTTGTCACTGGAGGTCATGTTAGGGATCTTCCATTGCTCAAGTACGACAGAGATCATTTGTGTGCTGCATGCGAAATGGGGAAGCAGATTCGTCAAAGTCACCCATCTGTAATCAACACAAAAGTTGTTGAACCACTCGAATTACTTCATATCGATTTGTGTGGTCCTTCATCTATCGAAAGCATCGGTGGTAGCAAGTATATTCTTGTTATTGTTGATGACTTTTTACGATTTACATGGGTGTTCTTTCTAAAGCTCAAATCTGAAGCGACTCAAAAGCTGAAAGTGTTTATCAAGCAAATTGAAGTACAGCTCAAGAAGTTTGTTCGCAACATCAGGAGCGACAATGGTCTTGAATTCAAGAACAGGGAGTTTGAAGAGTTTCTTGCAGAAAAGGGAATTAGTCACAATTTCTCAGCTCCCTACACACCACAACAGAACGGAATAGTCGAAAGACGAAACCGATCTTTGTGTGAAGCTGCCCGAACTATGCTAAGTTTCGCTTCCTTACCTCTTTATTTTTGGGCTGATGCTATTTCTGCTGCTTGTTTTACACAGAACAGGTCCTATCTCAACAAGCGATTCATGCTCACACCATATGAGATAATAAACAACAGAAAGCCCAATGTGAAATTTTTCCATGTGTTCGGCTCAAGGTGTTTCATATTTAACTCTAAAGAACACCGCAACAAGTTTGATGTCAAAGCCGACGAGGGAATTTTTCTGGGTTACTCGCTCACATCCAAGGCATACAGGGTCCTAAACAAGCGTTCGAGAAGAATTGAAGAGACATATTATGTGACCTTTGACGATAGCTATGTCAAGACGCTACAGGCCAAAGAAGACACCGCTGGGGAAATCTTTCCTCAAACTGGCCAAGTCACAGTCTCGATCGCCAATTTATACGAGAATTTTCTGGAGCTCTTTGACGAACTAGAGAAAGCTTCACTCTCCGAAGCAGGTGCAGCAGACAACAAAGTTGATCATATGAAGCGGATTGTCGAAGATGCTGCAAGGAGAATGCATGAAGGAGGATCGACCACTGATGACTCTCCATCCAACAATGCTTCAATCGAGGGGGAGCCAAGCTCAAATGTAGAGGGGGAGCCAAGCTCACAGGTCGAGGGGGAGCCAAGCTCACAAGTCCAGGGGGAGCCAAGTTCTACAACTTCAACCGAAGGTCCTTCACCAACCGAAGGTGCTTCTCCAACCGAAGATGTCTCTCCAAACGAAGGTGCTTCAACGCCTGAAAGCTCAGCACCTCAAGAAACCCCTTAAACTCCAGTTTCTCAAACCTCATCAATCGAGGGGGAGCATGATGATATGACGCTTGATTATGATAGCCAATCTGAGCCGGAAGAAATGATCAATGCTGAACTAGACCCAACCTTTGATCCGAATTACCCTCCTCTTACCAAATGGACCAGAGCTCATCCTATCTCTCAAGTAGTTGGTGATGTATCTGAAAAGGTTCTGACCCGATCACAACTGAAGGCAAAACAGACATCCTTATTTTCAAAGGTTGAGTTTTGTATGTTTAACTCATTCGTTTCAAAAGTTGAACCGAAGACAGTTAACACTGCCCTCGATCACTCTGATTGGGTTCAAGCAATGCAAGACGAACTGAATGAATTTGAAAGGAACAAAGTCTGGCGCCTCATTCCAACTCCTCCAGATGCTTCGGTTGTTGGTCTTAAATGGGTTTTTAGGAACAAAATGGACAAGGAAGGTAATGTTATAAGGAACAAGGCTCATCTGGTGGTAAAGGGATACTGTCAGGAGGAAGGGATAGACTATGAAGAGACTTTCGCTCCAGTAGCTAGGCTAGAATCTGTTAGAATATTTCTGGCTTATGTTGCTCACAAAAACTTTGAGGTTTTCCAAATGGACGTAAAATGTGCATTTCTCAATGGAGAACTCGAAGAAACTGTGTATGTGGAGCAACCTCCTGGGTTCGTGAACGAAAAGTATCCTAATCACTACTATATCCTGGATAAAGCTGTGTACGGCCTCAAACAAGCTCCGAGAGCCTGGTATGAAACGCTAACTAAATTTTTAAAGATGTCTAAATTCAAACAAGGTTCGGTTGACCCAACCTTCTTTCGTAAAAAGGAAGGTAACCACCTTATGATAGTTCAAATTTATGTCGATGACATCATCTTTGGCTCTACGAATCCCAACTTAACTGCTGAATTCAGAAAGCTGATGGAGACTAAGTTTGAAATGAGCTCAATGGGTCCTATTAACTTTTTCCTTGGTTTAAACATAAGACAGGGACCCGAAGGCATTTTTATTAATCAGGAAGCTTACACGAAGACTCTCTTAGCAAAGTTTGGCATGATGGGAGACTCAAAAGTCAAAGTCCCAATGGCATTCGGCACCAAGCTTACCCCATCTCTAGACAAACCGGTTGTCGATATCACGCTCTATCGTCAAATGATAGGCTCACTGATGTATCTAACTGCTAGCAGACCTGATATCATGTTTTCTGTGTGTTATTGTGCTCGATTTCAGGCAAACCCACGCAAACCTCACATGCTTGCAGTGAAGAACATCTTACGCTATCTCAAGCGAACCACCTCCTTAGGTCTATGGTATCCATCCAACTCAGGCTTCTTCGTTCAAGCCTATTCTGATGCTGACCTTGGAGGATGTGGACTCGACCGTAAAAGCACAACTGGTGGCTGTCAATTCCTTGACGGGAAGTTGGTCAGCTGGCAATCCAAGAAACAAACGTGTGTGTCGTTGTCTACTGCTGAAGCGGAATACATTGCCGCTGCATCCTGCACATCACAAGTGATTTGGATCCAGAGTCAACTTCGAGACTGTGGACTCAATATGAAGAAGATCCCACTATATTGTGACTCTGAAAGTGCAATTAGGATCTGTCATAACCCAATGCAACACTCTAAAACCAAACACATAGCACTGAGGTATCACTTCATCAAAGATCACGTGGAAGATGGAAACGTCGAAGTTCACTTCGTAAGAACCACTGATCAACTGGCTGACGTCTTTACCAAAGCTCTTCCTGAAGCATCATTCAATAAAATATTGCAAGGGCTAGGTATGATGGAATCAGAGTCGGTACCTCACACTACCTCTCAACCTCAAACGTAAGAAGCGAAACCAACCGAACGTTCGGGTTCGGTTCAACCATCTGACTCGCTCATTACTTCAAAGGTAGTTTTTCTCAGTTGTATATTTCTTGTACAATTGTGCTTTTCTTTGTGTTAAAAATATTTTTCACTTGCATGTCTAAATTCCTTGGTTTCTCAAAAATTTTCAAAACCGAAACCTACCGAAGGTTCGGGTTCGGTTTTTCAAAATTTTGTTGAACCGAAACCAACCGAAGGTTCGGGTTCGGTTTTTCAAAATTTTCCTAAACCGAAACCAACCAAAGGTTCGGGTTCGGTTTTTCAAAATTTTCTAGAACCGAAACCAAACGAACGCTCGGGTTCGGTTTTTCAACTTTTTCCCAACCGAAACCAAACGAACGTTCGGGTTCGGTTTTTCATATTCTTTCCAAAGTTTTTTTTTTTTAAGTTTTATTCTTTTTCTTTTCTTCTTACTTTTTTTTACTTTTTAATTCTCTTTTATTTTATATTTTTAAGAATCTCAAAAACTCCAAAAATATTTTTTTTATTTTTAATTTCTTGTGTGTGTGTTCGTTCGTTTATGGGGATAAATTTGATGAATTACTTAAGTGTCCCTAGAAGCATGCTGATGTATGTGTCCCAAGCCTCATAAGATTTTGAATAATAGCCTTCATGACCTGGTATACACAAACCTTGTCTTCCCAATAAGGCTAACACATTTATTCTAATCGTGAGCTACCTCACTCTTTTCTCACATGAGTTAAGAGTTTCCTGCTTGGTCCTTATTTTCGCAGCAGAGGTACTACGTTCTCTTACACCATCTCAATTTTACTTCTCCATTACATTCGTTTCATCATAGTAACCCTGAGTGAAACCCAAAATTCAACACCTAATGAATTGACGGTGAACAATTATATTGCTCAAGTTTTCACCAAAGGATTGACGAATGTACCCTAATGAAATCTCAAATTTTATTTTGTGTGATTCCTATGAAATTGTTAAACACTATAACATTTCTTCCCTTGGGATCTAGGTTTTAATTTTTTTTCTGAGATTTTATATTTGTCCAAGCCAATTTAAAATAAATTCCTACCTACTTGTTCAACAGGCTACACCGGTCTCACAAGTACTTTGTTCACTTTCTTTCTTATTTCAAGACTAGAATTGATGAATCAAAGCGAAAGCCACCCTTATTTAGCCTAATTAAAAGAAGCCTTTCAGCATTTCTTAATAAATGTTTGATCGTAATTCAACGGGAATCCACACTAACACTTTGAGGTCTCTCTTGACCTTGAAGGAAGAGATTCGTGCCCGGGACCATCAGTTTCGTGTCATTATTGACATCACAGAATATCCTTAAAAGAGTTGTTTTATTTCTTTTTCTTTTCCACTCTTTGCACGAAAATCATTGATTTTCCAAATTCCGTTGCTAATTATTTACAGGCTGTATTATTACTTGGTGGTTAATCATGAAGTTGTGGTCAAAAACAATCCACGTGGTTAATTAATTCAAAAGCTGCCGTTTAAAAGGATAAGACGAAAAGTTGCTGACTGGGCGGGAGTTAAAAGGATCGAAATTCAAACGACGGTAAAAGTGGGCGCGTGTGAATTTGAAACGGCCGTGCTTTTACTGACACTTGTGGACGCGTGTGCGAAATCCAAGCGTCATCATTCTGGCATCAAAGGCGCGTGTGGGAATGGAAACGGTTTTTCACTCTGAAACGGCGCTTGTTGGGCGGCGTGATCCTAGGAACCTGGCACTCTCTCTCCTACGTGATCATCGCACGCCTCAACTATCATCCATCTGTCACTCAAGAACCCGTTTCGTATTTCCATAAGAGATTTGAAACGATTTTTCTCTCTCCTATCACCCACTATAAAAAGCCGTCTACACCACCTTTTACCTCTTTACTGCCTCCAAAATTTCCAAAGAGCAAATACTCCCAAACAGTTTCCTGTTCATCATCTTCTTCATACCTGCAAAAATGGCTGAATCCTCTTCCATTCATGCTACTTCCCAGATCCTCCCCATCCGCCCACAACAATGTCTTGTTATTGATCTTAACCCACTGGCGTACGACTCCTATATGTCGCCGGTCATAGAATGTTTGAAGTACTCCCAACTTGCTTCGGCTCTCTCAAGAATTGAATATGTGCCAATGGTGGCCCTATCGCAGGTTTACGCGACTGCCTACTACGACAAGGCAGTCGACCGGGTGTTTTTCGAACTTGCAGAACACAAGACCTCAGTCTCTCGCCAACGCTTCTGCACCATGCTGGGGTTTGCCGTTGACCCTTCAAGAGTTCATCCAGAGACAATTCCGGTGGGTCATTTGTATAACATGTTTTACAACATGGGATACACAGAGGTTCTTACCTCTGTTGCTAAGTTTAAGAAGTCTTGCCTGCCGCCACAGTGGAATGGCCTCTTTACAGTCCTTTTCAAGGGCTTGTCGGAAAGGAGCTCAGGATCCGACGGTGCAAGTCGTCTCTTCCTGTCAATAATGTACGGGGTATACAACGGGCTTAACCTGGACTATGGGTTTGTCCTATGGCAACAGCTCATCCAGAGCCTCTCTTCATCATCCCGACACTCTGAGGTGTCGTTGGCCCGAATCTGGATCTTGATTACAAGATGGGCCATGGATAAATTTGATGTTCCCACTGCTGACGGTGCATCGATGTCTTCTGTTGGTACGTTCCATACCAAGAAGATCATCGTCTCAGATGCATCGAAATTTTCCTTCATTGGCTCCATCCCGGAGTCAATGTATGGCGACGTGCCAGCTGACAGCAGACTAATTCGGACGATCAAGGAATTTAGGCCAACTGGTCCTAGGGAACTGACACCGGATATGCTCAGGTCGATTCACGATGCAGAAAACCGGTGGGCAGGGGCTAAAAGGCAGAAAAAGGGAAGCAAGCGTCCAAAGCTCCAAAGGGACCTTCTCCCAAAAAGAGGAAACAACAGAAGGTTGCACAGTCCCCACAGCCGAAGAGGAGGAAGAATCAACATAAGCGAAAGCTTGTAATTCCCTCTTCTTCCAGTGACTCTGAGGGTGAGAGTTCAGGCTCTGATGGCTCTCAAGGAGACGAATCTCCTCAACGAGGCAACACACCACCTCGTTCCCCTACCCCAGAGATGGAACTTCATAACTCCCCAGTTCCTTCACCTCCACCAACTCTTCCTACTTCCATTCTGACCATAAACCCCACTAATCCCCCAACATCTTTCCCTATCCCTCCACCCATTTTCACCACTGCAACCGAAACACCACCAGTAACCGAAACCCCTCCCGTAACCGAACCACCACAAACCGAAACCCATACAACCGAAACCACCCATACTCAACCACCACCCAAATATAACCCAACACCCACTCAACCAGAACCTACCAAACCCACAACACCCCCAACTTCACCACCCCCTCCATCCCCTGAAAATGCCTCTAATGGCGAAAACCCTTACCTTGGTGGTGAAAACATGAACTTTGATTCGGTCTACTACAGTCCGTTTCAAGTTCAGAGTGACGAGGAGGATGATGCTCCAGTGACGAAGAAGCATCTCAAAGAGCTTAACGAGAAGGTTGACCTACTTCTCGCCTCCTCTTCCAACCAACAGTCCTCTCTTTCTGAAGCTGCCCTTCAGAAAATTGTTGACGCCTTCTCCAGGGCTCAACATGATTCGGTGGCCTCAGCAACTGCTGCGATTGACGCCTCCACCAGAGCCTGTGAGGCAGCGACCGAAAAATTCGATAAACTATTCTCTGACGCTTCTGTCCTGCTGAAGTCCTTGCAGGAAAGCGCCGACGCCACCAAGACAACTTTGGAACCAATTGTTCAGCAATTGGCCAAGTTCGTCTCAACGGAGTTGACTTCGTTCGCTACACTACGACAAAATATCAGCGACGACAACTCGGCACTTCGTGCCTCCATCGATGCTCGCCTCGCTAAGCTACAAGAGGATCTTGCAGCTGAGAATTCTCTGATGGACGTTCTGGCGAGCAAAACAACCGCCCTCAAGGTCAAGAGCACGCAACTTTCCAACTCCCAACAACAACTGGACGCTCTTCGATCCGAAAGGGAGGTGATCAAAACGTGTGTTTCGGATGTCCACGTAGCATTATCCAACATCCTGGAAGCACACGATCCCATTCTTAACCATTCGGTGAGGCGTACCCTCGCTGAAAAACTCTCTCCGGCCATGGACCTTCTCAGCAAAATCGAAGGCCTACCGAGTTTCGTGTCCATTCCGAAACAAGGGGGAGATGAGAAGACTGGATCGAAACCACCTCCTTCCTCCAAAACTACTCACATGACCGAACCACCTCTGACTGGTCAAGCTTCGGGTTCGGGTGTGAAGAACAAAGGCAAAAACTTAGCTGAGGAAGAAGATGAAGATGAAGACAAGGAGACTATTGCTGACATGTTAAAACGAAAGAACAGTCGCAATGCTGACGATGATGCCAGTCGTGTGGCGCGAGAGGCTGAAGAAGCCGAACGCAAGCAAAAGGAAGCCCACGATCTCCTTGAGAGCCGAAAGACTCTCTTCCCTGCCTGGACCAGGGAGCGTATGATTAAAGAGGCCATAGAAACTCCCAGCATCTTATGGCTTGAGCCGGTTATCTCGTTCGACTGCAACAACACTGTCGACTCGCAGTTCGACATGCCGCTGACTCGAAAGGCGTTCATCTTCCACGCCTTCTCTAACATATTTGAAGTCCCTCACCCGAATGCTGAGCTTGACAGGGAGCTCATTGACTTTTATCTGGCGGCTGCTCGTCCTCAATACCTCACTTGGAGCGCCCAGAAGATTGTAAACGTTCGGGTGCTGAAACCTTACACCGAAGGTCATTTTATAAACGTTCGGTTCAAGGTCATTCGGGGATCTGCAAGAACTGCTCATATTATCTCCCTGGCAGATCTACCGAATCTAAATCCTCATGATTGGATTGTCCTGTATAATATCCTTTTAACTAATGAAGCCGAATATGGTCCCATTATAGACCATGTCAAAAGGATGTCAGCCTGCTACATCATGGAGGTTGCCCTAATGGATCAGGAGGTCGCCACAGTCTTCAAGAAGAAACCGAAGATTGCTCCTGTGGGATCGGCCAGTGATCTCAACCAAATGCAAATGGGCAGGATCGACCCGAGACGCAACTCGGTTATGTTCACTAGAGCGGAAGGACAGAAATATCTCTTCGCTTTAGCTGACAAACACCTTTACACCACAGCTTGTTTGGAGCATGTGTTATCAATTATCAAACGGTGTAAAGAGAACTCTGCTGATGACATCAAGTACTTCAACGATATGATCAATTGGTACATCAGGTTTAGACAGACTATTCTCTCCATCACCAAATGTCTGTTTAGCACCGTGAAGAAAAAGGTACCTGCTTCAGCTGCTGGCCCAAGCAACAAGTGAAGGTCTCGCTCCAAATTGACGCAAAGGGGGAGATTGTTGGGCTGAAGATTATTTTGAAGATTGCGTCTTTTGGGCTCGATAGTATAAGTTATTTTGTATTCCGGTTTGGGCCTGTCCAACCGAGAGCCTTTTATGTTTTGTATATAAGTTTACGCTTGCATGCATATTAGGTTAACGATTTAGAGATTAACGAAATAGCAATTCATCTAGAGCATAACAGGTTTCTTTAATCGTTCTTGTAACCTACCAATCCTCTATAGTTGATGTTCTTAATCGAGCTCTTCTGAGGATTTTGTTTAATCATTCGACACGTTTGATTCCATCTTGTCTTGTTCTTATTATTGTGTTCATACAGTTTTATATTTACATACTTGTTCAAGATCTAATCGATCTTCATAGATTAAAGGTTGTTTTAATCACAACAATAAGAAATAAAGAACAAGAATGTTCTTGTTTTCTAGGCTAGGAACGAAACGAGAGATATCGAAGCAAAACAAGGTACATATGAACCTTACAACATTCTACTGGAATGGAATCTTGAATTTCGATTCTGTCATAATAGAATCTTGAATTCCAAGTTTTCTTAAGCATTGAATTATCAAACACACCACATAAGGAAATTTTGTTTTAGAATGTCAATCTTACACAATGTGACAATATTTGAAATGGCTTAGGGGTCAAGATGCTGGAAATGAACCAACAAGAAGGAGAGGACCTAAAGGCTGGATAACATTGAATGAGATTAAGATGAACAATGACCATCAATTTTCCAAAAATAGTGGATTATTCTAGTAGAATAATATACAATATAATGAAAAAACTATATGTAATAGTATATTCTGATAGAATGATTTATGTATTGTGTTTCTTTGTTATTAATAAGTGTAACATTATCATAGAATAGTATATAAAAAAAATTATTTTTTAAGAATGTAATGAAAAAAAATAACTTGTATTCAAAATTTTGTTATTCTTCAAGAAGTTCATTAAATTAAAATATATATTATGTCAGAATGTGTATTCTTGTATGTTTCATTCATATTTGTTATTTTTCAATATATTGATAAACATATTCTGTCAGAATATCCAAATTAGGAGAATTTTCATCTCTATAATCAGATTTTTAAAATTAATAGAATCTATTTTCCCTTAAAATATGCAATTTTCATTTTTTAAATTTATGTTAATTGACTAAAATACCCTTAAAATGAAAATAGATTGTATTTTTTTAATTATCTTTAATTTAATAATATGTGTTATTCACTTTCCTAAATTAAGTAAAATGATTGGCCCACGATCACATGTAATTAACATATAGGGGTGAGATCGGTTGACAACTCATAGTTTCCCGAAAACCTAAGAACTAAAGGTGGAGCGTTATATTAAAATTATCTCATTAAGGGCATGATCGTAATCTTACCAATCCCATGTAATGGTTATTTTTTTGTGTTATTGGACAAAATTAACATAATAAATCAAATTCCAGATTTGTGTTTTTATAAATATTTTGATTTTTTAAAATGGAGAATTTTTAAATTTTTTTTCAGAAAACTTGAATTTAAAAAAAAATGGAAGGAAAGTAATTTAAAAAAAAAAAAAAAAAAAAAAAACTACATTTTTTTGAAAAAAAAAACTGCAATTCTTTTAAAAAACTGCATTTTTTCCAAAAAAAAACTGCAATTTTTTTATAGAAAACTGCATTTTTTTAAAAAAAAAGTTGCAATTTCTTTAAAAAGTTGCGTTTTTCAAAAAAAAAACTGCAATTTTTGTAAAAAAAACTGCAATTTATAAAAAAAAAAAACTTCATTTTTTTTAAAAAAACCTAGAATATTAAAAAAATCAACGTTTTAAGTGCATATATGGATATTTCTTATACTATAATATTCGTACGTAAATCATAAAAAATCATGTTTTTAATAATGAATCCATAAAAATAATAATACAAATATTTTATTCAATACAAAATAAAATAAAAAAAGCTACAAAGATTCACAGTGTTATCATTTCTTCATATCAAGATTTCCATATTTTTTTCAATTTATCATTTTTTACATCTTCAAAATTTTCCACAAATTCTTTCAAATCTACAACAAAATAAAAAAAATGATTAATGCAAGAATACTCACAAAAATGCATACGTATATATCATGTAAGATTTGCATGCGATTATATAATGTGATTTTATCTTTTAAGATTCAAATGTGAAATTCACATGAAAATAAAAACGAAGAACCCTCACACAAAATGCATGTGTGGATATAGACATAATTCATATGTGATTCACTCGTGACTTACATATGAATTACATGTGATTCATATGTGAATTACATGTGATTTATATGTGAATCAGATGTGATTTATATGTCAATCACATGTGATTTATATGTGAAACACATGTAATTCATATTTGATTCACTTGTGAATTAAATGTGATTCATATGTGAATTACATATGATTTATATGTGAATGACATGTGATTTATATGTGAATCACACGTAATTCACATTTCATATGTGATTCACTTGTGAATTACATGTGATTCATATATGAAATACATGTGATTTATATGTGAATCACATGTAATTCATATGTGACTCACTTGTGAATTACATGTCATTTATATGTGAATTACATGTGATTTATATGTGAATGACATGTAATTGATATGTGAATCACATATAAGTCATATTTCGTATGTGATTCACTTGTGAATTACATGTGATTCATATGTGAATTACATGTGATTTATATGTGAATCACATGTAATTCATATGTTGTAACGCCCGTGTTTTGAGACTAAGCAGTAATTCGATGATATAATAGTCAAGGTCAACCATTGTAACTTACTTAAAAGAAATAAAGATGAATTACTTGAATATTATGTGAATTATGTGATTTTATATGATTATATACTTGTTTGTAAAGATATAATAAAAATAAGCGTAAAAAATAAAATGTTAGACAAACCCAATATCTGTGAAGAAATTTGTAGTGGTCGTGACAAGGATTCTGGAGATATAAAGAATGCCGAAATCTGAGTTATAACGAAGAAGTTATGGCATGTCGAAGTTTCGCGACAGAACTAGCACGACACTACGTGACGTAAATAGTGAATTTACGATAGAATGCTTTTTAGCCTTAGCGATCTAAACAAAAGTCGTAATGTTCGTTAAACCGAGAGTGTGCATAAAAAGAACGCCCAAATCTAACTCTGTATGAGGAAGTTATGATTTTTCTAAGTTTCGGCTTAACAGTATGCAGCCCGGAGTTCGAATATTAAATCGAACAATTTCTAGCAAACACAACCTAAACAAGAATCGAAGATCTTGTTAATAGTAGCACAACGGTAAAAAGACAAATGAAAACAGATGTCGGATGAAGGAGTTATGAATTTTTACTGGACTTTTCCTCTCCCGACCTGTTAAAAATATAACTTTTAAAATAGAGTCAAAATTAGCCGACGAGGTCTAAACAAAAGTTGTAGAGTATAGTCCCGGTTACGCGTGGACATAAAGAACATCGAAAACAAAGATCGTATGCGAAAGTTATGAATTTTTGAAGGCGAGATAGGAAATTACGAGATTGGGTGCGAGCCTACACCCCGCGTAGAGAAGGAACGCCCAACGTCTGAAGTACACCCTACGTACAAGGAGGAGTGTTATGCGGACTCGCTTTGTTTGGTCCGAAGACTGGCCACGATGCACCATCAGCATATCGACATGTCTCGTACGAACGCGCTGCGTAGAAGGGGAAAGCCTTGCGCTCCAAGGTACTCCCCGTGTACCCTCGCAGGAATGCCCCGCGTAACAGAAGCCTCTCGACTATAAATAGAGACCGAATCTAACCTCATTTTTCACACATATCACCCATACTTTCTCTCTCTACTCTCTCTAGCCACCCTAAATCACCCCGAAGCCTAGGAAACCTCCCTAGCACTAGAAGAAAGCCCCGAAGCGTCCGAAGGCTCCAAGAAAAAGAGTTTTTCAGTTTGGAAACTTTGCCCCCGTAGAGCCCGGTTTTCAAGCAAACTTCCCAGTTTCATCGAAAGAAATTATTTTTAGAAGCAAAGCGTTGTCCGAATCACCCCCTTATCAAGTGAGTGCATAGTTACTTTAATATTACGCATAGATATGAAGTATTTTATATAAATTACATGCTATGTGTGCATATTTACTTGAGATCTATGCTTGATGAAAGATTTAAACTTCTTTGTTTTTCGAATCTAAACTATATATGTATTTTGTTTTCAGATCTGAACATTTTCTTCAGATCTAGACTGTAATTGTATTTTGTTTTTAGATCAGAACCTTTTCTTCAGATCTAAGACTATAGATGTATTTTATATCTACAAATATGTTGGGTAGAACTAAGGTAGATAAATGATGAGGTATGAAAGATCATATAGATGAATATTGGTAGCTGCACCACAACCTGTAGATATTTTCGAACTACGATGTACTCTAAACATCATAGCAGCTACGTAAAAGTATAATATTGGCAGCTACGCCTAATAGAGAACGTCATAATCCTGGGAGCTGCACCTAAATGATAATATTGGAAGTTGCACCTAATAGATAAAATTGGCAGCTACGCCATAGGCAAAGATGGACTTCGTTCCTATTCTTTAGGTGAATCCTTAGGAATGAAAAAGAGAATGATAGATCATTCTTAGGGTAGATCCTTAAGAGTAAAGAAGATAATGGGGATGGGTAATTGGGTTGAATGTTTGGTGTTTAAACATAATAACTATATTATTGTGGGTTGAAAACCCTATGTACTCACCAGGTTTCCCAACCTGATCCACCTAGTTTATTTGTATCACATGTATCGATATAAAGCTACACTACACTGAGATTAAAGAGATGTAGATCGCTAGTGTAAATGAATGTAAAATTTGTTTACGCTTATGTTTCTGTATTGATGTTGACATCCCAAAGTTTTAAACTGAATAAAATACATTTTTTTGGAATTACTTTGATAATATATTTATCATGTTTTTCTGGGAATAAAATTCCGCAACACTTTTCTTTAAAAGTATACTCTGATTTTAAAAATGAAGCATAAACAAATCGGTCTTTTCTGGTCGTGAAAATGGGGATGTCACATATGTGATTCACTTGTGAATTACATATGATTCATATGTAAATTTCCCATTTTTTAAAGTTGGATTTGAATAACATTGGAATGATAAGAAGGCCAAGAAGCATTCCCTGAATTTAAGAAGAAAATGTAAAGTATGATTTATTAGTGATTTTGAAAAGTATATAATTCAATAAATGTTTTTAACAAGCATACCTATATAATAGTGTTTATCTCGCTTATTTCCATCCCATATGCAATAGAACTCAACCTTGCTATTGTACATGCAAACATATCTCCAAAATAAACAACAAATCCAGCTATAACCAAAAGTGCTTCGCCTAAAATAGAAACACTTGCTTTTGTTACTGAAATTGTAAAATGATGAAAAAAGAAAGTGAAGAAGAAGAAGAAGAAGAAGAAGAAGAAGAAGAAGAAGATACCAAATGAAGCAAATGCTGGAAATGTGTCGAGAACATGTTGAATGAATTTCATAGTTGATACCCCATGATATACAATCCATAAAAAAGTCAATGCCATGTTCCATTCTATAAGATGCAAAAATTGAAGTTTAAGTTTTGAAAAAATGGAGTTCTGAGGGGTAAATTAGTCAATGAATTCACTGGAAGGTGATTTTGCAGCAAAAGATAGATAGCACACTGTTGTAAACAGGGATATGGAACTAATGTTGAACTTCATATGGCAATTGTTATGAAGAGATGCTAAATTAGTGTTCTCATATTCATGGTGACACATAAAGCAAAGGAAAACAAGCACACAGAGTCAAGTAGTAGAAGTGTCCTAATATTGTAATCTTATGAATTCAGCCTCTGGTAAAGCAGAGATGAAAAAATGCAAAAGGTTATAGCTTATAAGATCACAATAATGATTGATTTTTGTTTTTGCTCCCTATAATTGGATTCTGTGAATTTGCGTGTGTGTGCTTGTGTGAATGTTGATTCTAACAAGTAAAAGAGAGGATTTGATTTAGAAACTATGCACCTTCAAATCCTACTTCATGCATAAATAATGCTCTTGATAACTGTATCAGCCTTGAAATTGCAACACCTGGAAGAGTAACAGCTCCCAATAGAATCCCTGATGAAGCACCTGGCCTATTATGAGAAATTTATAGATTATTCTTCTCCATAATCATAAGATGAACCCAATCAACCTAAATTCCATCAAAATGAGGATAGAAAATTGAAATTTTGAGAATAATTCCTTTTGACAACCAAAGTAGAATATCAAAACGAACTAATCAAACTATAAGGGCTTTGAGGTTTCATGGTTAATGTCTGAAAAAATCACTAACGTTCCTCTACAATATCGATCTCGATAGCCACTGATTGTTGTTATTGTTAGCAGCCTGTTGATGGTGGTGATGTTGAGACGACATCGTGGCTACAGAATCTGAATTATTGTGGTTCATTTGTAGGTTGACCAAGATATTACTGTTACCATCGCCAGTTCCGCCACTGAACCTGCCTTGTTGCCGGAGAATTGCGTTATTGAGCTAGTGATCTTTTCCGGTGGAACGAGAAGAAGAGGAAGATTGTGCGGTGGATGTGAGGTGGTGATGTTCGGGAAGAATCGTTCTGACACACCTAGCATTTTTAGCTTGGAAATTCTATTTTCATGTAAACATCAACTATTGTAAGACTCGTACTCTAATTGAAAATCATACTATATGCTAAAATGAAATCATCTATTTGAATCAAAACTCCTAAGTAAAGTTCAAAATCTAATACAATACATCTTGCATATTCAACTATGGGTTGAAAAACCCTAAAAATCTCGGTTCAAGTTTATTATGCACAAGGATCCTCATATTGGTCCTGAGGGGCCAATAAACTTTCAAGTTGGGTATTTTGCGCCAAGGATCCCTATTTGGGCTCTAATTAGACCCACATTCATGAAACTAAAGTATTTTGGGTCATGTGGGCTTAGGATGACTCATTCCATTTCTCATGGGCCATGATGGGTCGTAAATGGTTTCATAAGCCCTAATGGGCCATAAACTATCTTCTTGGGCTTTATTGGGCCGTAAACCCTTTTTCCTTATCACTATTAGGCCATGAACCCTCATAAGGGCCCAATGGGCCGAAAACCATCAACTTAGACCTCATAATATCGAAATCAAGCAAGTAAGGCCCAAACTATTTCCCTTTTCTTTTCTTCTCCCTTATTCTCAGCCCAATTATAAAAAAATGTGGAGATGGCTAAATTTGTGACACCTCCATATTGTTTTGCATGTAAACATGCATATTACCCCACAAATATTTAGGCAAGATAACAATTAACCATTAAGTATTACCTAATCTTCTCTTTCCCCCTCCCTTCTTCTAGTCTCGGCCGAAACCACCACCCCACCACCATCACTTTTACTCTCAAACTCACCCAAGAGTTATCTCTAGAGCTCTCAAGAAAATCTCATTTCCCTCTCCAAGTTCGTGTGTATTTGTGTGGTGTTCAAGAACACTTCATCAAAGATCATCACTTTTTAGTAAGCTGCTCTCTAAACAAGATGATTAGCTTCATTTTATGATAAATCCTTCACTCCTTAATACTTCATTTCATGATCCATGCTCTTAGAACTTCATAGATCTAAAAAATCTCCTCAAGAAGCTTGCTGGGGCCGAGATATCATCCATTCTTTACCAAAAACCAAAACCTTCAAAGCAATGTGAGTTCATACCCCTATTTTCGATTTTTGCTTTGTTTTAGGGGAGAATACAAGTTGTTTTGTGTAGATGTATACGTATTAATGTGTTGTAAACCTCGTGAACTTAAAGATCTACTAAAAGATGATGATATTGGTATAACA
Source organism: Lactuca sativa (assembly GCF_002870075.4). Lineage (NCBI taxonomy): Eukaryota > Viridiplantae > Streptophyta > Magnoliopsida > Asterales > Asteraceae > Lactuca > Lactuca sativa. Next base: position 33,142,103 of record NC_056630.2, on the reverse strand, counting down.
TAACACTCATTTCAACTCATCTTACAAGAAAAAGGTTTAAAATACATTTAAGTTACTTAAAGCTAAGAAAAACTTCATAAAAGGGGCTAAAATGGACAAAATGCAAAAGTATGGGTCATTTTGCTAAACATGGATAATCTCGACATTTGAGACCTTACAAGGAATAAAAATGTAAACATTTTCATAAATGTTATTTGGGCTTCTCATGGTTTTGGGCCTAAAAATTGTAATTTTTGATCTTTTGTGGGCTTAAATGTAATTTTCAAGAAAGTTGTGCCAAAAATGTAACTTTTTTATAAGAAGGGTTAATGTTGTGAAATTATAAAAATTTGGGCAAAAAATATGAAATTATCTATAATGGGTCGAAAATATATACTTTTTATAAAAATAAACTCAAAAATGATATTTATGACAAAAGTGAGTTAAAATATTATTTTTACAAAAACTAGCCTTAAATACGAGTTTTGTCCAAAAAGGGGCCTAAAATGTTATTTTTACAAAAAAGTTGACTTTAAATGTAAATTTTTGTCTTAATAGGCCAAGAATGTCATTTTTACAAAAGGTGGGCCTTTTATGTCATTTTGGTAAATAAATGAGCTAAAACTAGCAATATAATAACAAACGGGCTAATTATGGCATTTTCATGATTATTGGGCCTTGGTAACCCATTTATATGCTTGATAGGTCCTGAATACTCTTTATATGTTTATTAGGCCGCATTGACCCATTAACATGCTCGACGGACCTTGGATACTCTTTGTGTGCTATTTGCGCCTGTAGATACCTTACATGTGAAATGGGCCTTAGTTGTCCTTTTACATATATTTTGGGCCTGGAAATGACTTACATGTTTAATGAGCCTTAGTTGTTCACTTACATGGTTAATTGGGTCTAGAATGTGTTTTATATGTTTCTCTTCGCGTAAATTCGATTAAGGATCTATTGAGACGTGTCGGTTGACACATATTGAGTGTACGATTGTAGCCTGTAGTTATAACCAAAGTCTCTTGGAGGGAGAGCGGGAATTTGCCTATAGATCTATACGGGGATGACACCCCACACCTGAGCTGTTCGCTATAGTTAGACTAAACCAGTCTAGGGCGACGAAAACCTTATTCTATTTTCCGTTGGTGTCCATAAACGGCAAGACAGACGAAATTGTCATTATCTAGTATGATTATAACGACTCACTTAGAGGAATTAACATTATGAAATTTACGGGAGACAATCCTCTTTTCTCTTTGGATTACTCGGGGACATACTCGCGCCAGTACTCGACCTCGGGGGTTGACATACCAACATTCTCTTTTACAGGCAACATAGGGTTGTCTAGGGCATTCTCTTTACATTCTCTTCATTCACACTATTAAACAATAACACACATGCATTAATACTAGATCGGACACAAACATTTTTATGTTGACCTTTTTAAATTAGCTTGTATTCTCAGGAAACCGTTGAAGCAGATTGAGCGGAACAAACTAATGGATATTTTGTTATATATTGTTTCATCATACTTTAACTATTTTGGCATGTAATATTCAAACACAATACTCGATGTAAACAATGTATGTTGTTATATTACATGTGTGATGATGATTATGTTATGATTCAATTATATACTATGTGATGATACTACAAGGATGAAGTCATGTATAATCCCCCAGACGTTTCCGACGTCTAGTTCGGGGGTGTGACACGTTTGGAGGACAGAATTGTTGTCGGTTTCGGAGAAATGTTGTTGTAGGGCAACATATTGCGAGATATGGTTATGATGATACACCATTAGAAGACTACACTGTATCCTGTAGATTGTGTAACAATCGATCTGGCCAGTGACGATGATGCGGCGAAGGTGCTGCAGCAGTCTTTGCTTTCTACCAATCAGAAGGGAGAGAAGGCACAAATTTCGGCGGAGAGAAGAAAGTTGTTGAAGGAAGCATCGAAGAAGAAAGCCGTCTGGAGGAGAACGAGGGTTAGGGTTGTGTGAAAGAGATCATTTTGCAAAATTATAATCGATTAGGATACAATTGAATTATAATTTTTTGTTTCCAATATTGCCTTTGTCGAGTTTAATTAAGATACCCCCACCTCTTTAGTTTTCTACTTATTTACAAAAACACCACCTTGCATCTTAGCCCTTTTTTTTTTGATCTAATGGTCCACTTTTAGTTCTCGGGTTCTTAGAAAATACCGATTTAATTTATATTTTTAAAATAAAATAAGAGTAATCTTTTTAAAAGATGTTGCGGAATTTGTCCCTAAAACAAAAAATGATAAAAATTTATCAAAACATTTCTTAAAGAAATATTTATTTTCATTATATATCAAAACCTCGGGATGTCATGTTCCGATACAGATCAAAAGCATAATCAGTACATTATAAGCCTTAAAACAGTTATTTACAACTACTGGCCGATAATCCAAAAATCTCGTATCTTCATCCGACTATGCTCGAGGTCCACTACCTGTAATATAAAAAGCTGAGTGGGTCAGGCTTGGGAGCCTGGCGAGCATATAGGGTTTTCAACCCACAAATAATAATAAATTTATTAGATTTATCAACCAAAAATAAATTTATTAATTTGATCAACCAACAATAACACTGATTACCCATTCCCGTTATCCTCACTTTACGTCCTAAACACCTATCATAAGGGACCTAGTCTAAGGATTTTCATCAGGGTGAAAACACTGCTTTAGGGATTCCTCAACAATTTATGTTAAATAAGGCAACCATGAGGGGGATGGAGTACACCAACAAACATATAGTTCACCAACACCTACAGGTTGCGAACCTGCTAGCGTTCCACTGGACTGTCTATAAAGGTCCGTGGTAGTCATCTATACTCCGCTAGATGACTACAACATCATCAACAACAACAAAATCGAGGCCTCTCATCATTTTAACACACATCAACTATATCATCTATCCATGTTTTACCCAACATATTTGTAGATAAAAATACATATACAATTTAAAACTTGTATAAAACATTTATTCAACACCCATCTCAAATAAACAAACAATATAATTACACATAGCACGTATTTTATAGAAAATACTTCATATCTATGTGTAAGATGAAATTGACTATACACTCACTTGTTAAGATGATAATCGGGCAGCACCTCGTCTCTTAAAATAATCTTTTCAGATGAAATCGTGGTGATTTCTCAAAAAACCGAGCTTCACATGGACAGAGTTTTGGCTCGAAAACTCTTTTTCTCGGGATCTTTGGGGCTCTGGAACTTGCTTCGGGTGCTAGGATGATACACTAGGCTTCGGGGGTATTTCTTGCAACTTAGGAGAGAGTATAAGGGTGAGAGATGTGAAGAAAGTAAACAAAAATCGGGCAACCTTGAGTTCTATTTATAGTAGCTAATCATCGGGGTTACGATGGGCATACTGTGAGGCGGCCCAGTACGTCACCACCTCGTTCATGATTATCTCTCATAAAACCCACCAGCCCGCATTCCAGAATCATCCCTCAGCTCCATAAAGAAGGTCGATTGCCTATATAAAGTATGTACAAAGAAGTCGGATATCTTTATGTTATTCCCAAATCAAAAGTGAAACAAAGAGGTTGTGTTTTTTAGAATTGATTTTTATCACACAGGTTTCAGTATGGCTTTCATCTAGTCATCAATTACAAGCATCCAATTCTCCTGTTTACTTGCCTTTTCTAAGCTTATTAGGTCATAATCAGAGAAAAGAGCAAAATATGCACATTCATCAAAATTAATCGGTTGTTAAAGATTTTCTATGCTCTACTAGTTCGTTCGATTTGATTCCGAGATTATGCAAGATTCAAACAGAAGATATCTCTCAGGTGTCCTTCGTAGAAATCAGGTCTGACGTGCTGACTGTTCATATCTTTCCTCTGTTTTTTCGTATTCTTTTTGGGAGAATTCGAATCCGATTTTCACTTGTTCTGATACTGATTCTTTGATAGTGTTATCATCTTCTATAATGACAATCGATTTTCTTGCTTTGTTCATGTGGACGTTACCTAGGTTGAACAAAGCTAAAGCGGACATTTCTTGGAATTTTGATCCAGCTATGTCGAAAAGGTTCTAGGAGCTTTTTGTTGTGATTGTATCTTCCATTGCTTCTGAATAAATCTCCATTCCGAGTTCATGAAGATCTAAATAGAGATTTGTATCAAATCCCACATGGCTCTTGAAGAGTCTTGAGAACTGGACAATCTACTCCTCTTTGGAATTCGTCATTCCTTCTGATTTTCCCTCGGAAACAATGGGAAGTTGTTCATTTTGGAAGAGATTGTATGTTGGTTCTTTATATGGAGTAACTTCCACTAGGTAGAGTTTAAATGTAACTTGAGGATCACTTGAAGTTTCTACAGATCTCAGCTCAGGCGTTGATGGTGATTAGATCTCCTTTTCGATATTTGTATTTGATGAGAGAGAGAGAAAGAGGCCCAAATTAGATAATTATTTTATTTTTCATTTAAATTAAGTAGAAAAGGCATAAAAAAATATATCATAAGGGCATAATAGTCTTTTCAGTTTACCGAGGGACCAAAAACGGAAAGAAACTAGCTCAACAGGACCACCAATCCAAAAAAGTCGTGGTTTGAACTAAAACCCCAAAAATTTACATACCACATGGACCATTTTTGCAATTTTATCTTTATTATATAAGGGAGTGGAGTCTAAGCAATCCTCTAAACGAAAAGTGGGCTTCTCCTATTAAAACTTGGGTCCCTTTTACTTTTCACTCGGTACAAGTTATATATATATATATATATATATATATATATATATATATATATATATATATATATATATATATATATATATATATATATATATATATATATATATATATATATATATATATATATATATAAAACCGTTGATTTTTTCTGGTTGGACTAGACCTGTTTTAAGTTAAACCGTCGATTTTTTCCTATTTATTTACGTGCGGTTTTAAAACCATAACACCTTAGTCTATTATTTTGATTTTTTTTTTAATTTTACATATATAAAAAAGGTTATATAGTAAAAATGAATAAAAGGTATATTCTCTTGAAGTATATACTGAAATTAATTGCCAAAAATGAAAATGAACATACATAAAAAAATGTTGAAGTCTCTACTATTACAATCATAAAAGCAGAAAGACACATTCACTCAAACTCAAAAACAGAAGCACGGAATGTCCTAACATATACATATACAAACCACACATGTATACAATGTCACAGACAAATACATACACACATATATACATATTGTATACATGTATTATTTGAGACGAAATAATTTTATCATTTCAAACAGAATAAGTTTATCACTTTAGACAGAAGACAAAAGAAGATTATCATTTGAAACAAAAGAAGTCTATCACTTCAAACAGAAGAAGTAAGAAATAAAATGTTATAGACACACTTGAAGTTATAACAGATAGAAGAAGTAAGAGAACCTGAATTCGTGTCACGAAATACAATGCAATGAAGCAGTCAACCCGATTCCAAATCAATGATCCAATCGTCCCAAAACCCAAACTGTCGAATTGTGTTGTGAGAGTTAGAAATGAAGAACATATATTAAATTTATAGGTGGAATAGTCTATTATAATATAGAAAATGATGTATTTTTGGATATTGATAATCATTCCAAAATTAATCAAATTAAAATCTTACCATGAATACTAACATTGACAAATATACATGAAAATTTAAAAATGAATATAATAGCTGTCAAAATTCATACAAAAAATATTTAAAATCATACAAACATAACAAATATACTCAAAAAAATTTAAAATGAATATAATAATTGTCAAAATTCCTACCAAAAATATTTCAAATCATATGAAACTTAATCATATTATTGTTATTATCATAAAAATTGGCAAATTGACCAAAGAAAGTCAACACTGTCGTTTTTTTTCCAAAAATAATTATATATTGTGTTATAAGACTTTCATATCGTTATAAAGTTTTTTTTTTCATTTTTAACTCATCTAAATGAAAAAAAAGAATAACCGAAATTCTCAAATTTACCAAAAAGTCTAAAACAATCATTTCTTGTATATTTACTTAACCATGAACCTTAACAGAGGGTAAAAAAGTCAATAAACCAGATAAACATCAATTTTTATTGCATTTTGTGATATTCTTACTTTGTTCAGGGGTGTCATACTTCTTTTTCATGCCATCTGCATCAAACAAGTGCATGTTACTTGTAACTCTTGCTTCTCTAGTTTCAGGAGTTGCTTCTCAAGCACTCGTTTATACGCCTGTAACACGTATCACAAAATGCTATGTAAATAATGCTGACATGTCGTGTCACATAAAATTTAAAGTTTGTAACATAAAAAATTATAAACCTTTTGGCAATATTTCTGTAAACGTTCTTTCAGCTTCAGTTGTTGATCCACTTTAGGCTGATCAAGGAGAGACTTTGATTTGAATCCATCAACGGCAACAACTATGGATTGAATTTGCCTCTTCAAATTATAGTAATCACTAATACCCAAATTTAAAATCAATAAATAGATGCTAGTAAATTAAGCTATAATAGAGGGGTAAATCCGTAAATAATGTACCTTCTATTTGTTGTTTATGTCTCTCCATGCCACTTCCATTCAAGTTTCCTAAGACAAGTTTTCCCAGGGTGATTGAAATCACATGCAATGCACACCTCATCTGTAACTATTGATGGTGGCTAAGATGACATATCAGTATTTGTTAGGTAAAATATCAGCTTTTTTAAATGGTAAATTGTGAGTAATAGGCTAGCAAACTGTCCTTTATTTAAATTTCTAAAAATTTGATTGATGTGTATACTTGAAGTCTGTTTGTTAATATAATATTGGGATACATAGCAGCAACATCAAAATGATAAATAAGAGGATATTCTTCATGTGTAGGTTCATCTCTTAACGATCCACGCTGCACATATAAATGTTTCATAGAGACTTTAATTGACCAATAAAATACAAGACTATTAACTGATTATTAACATTTAACATCACCTTTTCTGTAATAACATCCTTTACTTCATCGTAATTTGAGACTGTTTCAACATTCTTCTTCTGGGGCAGCCAACAACAGTAACACAGGGAATACAACAGGCCCTTCACCAAGCTCCCCAACATCAACTCACACACCATGGGCAGGAACTAATGATGGAATAACAACAACTACTACCAGTCTCCACCATCTACCCAAAACCATCGTCATGTATGCTTCTTCTGATCAGGGAACAACTGTCGTTGCCTCCTCAACAAATCAGCTTGATGACATTGAACATTTTGGGGATGTTTCCATGGATAATAATGTGGAATCCTTTTTGCAACACGAAGGAGGAGATGAAAGACAAGTTTATGGTGCAATGACACAACACAAGACAAAGGTCTTATTCTTCTAAGGGTTTTTCCTTTGGGGAAGTTAGTTGTATACGGACAAGAAAAAAGGTCTTGTGTTGTCATTTTTCTTCATATGGGAAGTTGCTAGCTAGTGTTGGCCATGAAAAAAGGCAGTTCTATGGAAAATGGATACCCTACACCTACAAACAGAGACCACCCCTGAAGAACATCAGTTCTTAATTACTGATATTCGTTTCAGACCAAATTCCACCCAGTTTAGAACCACTTCCCTTGATCAATTTGTACGAATATGGGATGCATCTAATCCAAGCTATAGTCTACATGCACACACTGGAAATACCTCACATGTTATATCCCTAAAAGCTCGTTAGGTTCAAATAGAAACCCTAGAAACATAAGATTGGAGACAGTACAGTACAAAAACGTATTGTATCAACGAAGTAAATGGAAACTCAACAACATAGCGATGGAAACGATGCCATAGAGAGCAGCAAGAGCATGAAAAATTCGATCCTTCCAAATAGGGGAAGTGTTTAATACATCCTAGAAATTGTATGCATCTTTGAGGTTGTACATCGTCACCGAAGCTTCAGATGGGCCCATCGTGGCCCCTTCCATTGCTGGAAATTTGGTTGCAGATGATGAACTAACGGCCGACCGGAGAGATCTTCGAGAATAAGAACTAAAAGCTCCAAACCCGAATGAAATTTACTTGTTGTTCCCCCAAATCGTTGATCGTGGTTGATCGTGGCGACGAGATAGGGTTAGGGCTACTTGTGTGTGACATAAAAGGTGGACTTCCAGGGCATCGATTGCATCTTTGGTGGAGACAGGTGGTGGTGCGCTGCTTGTGTGTGATGTTGTCGGAGTCAGGGAAGAACACCTAACGTCGTGAGGGTGAAGAGATAAACAGAGACGGATGAGAATTGGTTTAATGGTGGCTTGTTGTGTGTTTAAGAGATTAGGGTAAGGTAATACCGTGTGTGTTTATGTTTAGGAAATTAGGGTAAGGTAATACCGTGTAATATATATATGATGTGGTTATAAGCTTAATATTATTATTATTGTACATGAGGTAATATCTATTGTATCTCTTAATTTTCAAGAAAGAGGCAAAATACATATATATCTTTAGTATCTTATAAAATAAATCCTACTATTTCTAAAAATAGATTGAATATAATAATATTATTTTTTTAAGATGTTCAAATCATTAAGCTAATAGTACAAGTAGTCATCAACAAAATAATATTAAATTTTAATATGTGTTTTGAATCCTTATATTTCTCAACAAATTCTATCACTTTCTCTGAATTTCGGATAATTCAAAATTTGAAACCATCAGAAAATACATGTTGATTCAAATATCTCTCCTGCATATGGCTCTTTTTAACAGGTTTTATTTTAATCTTTACTTGTAATTGATTTCATCATTTTTTAACTTTTTGTATTTTTATCTTATAAATATATTGGGTGAAGGCTTTATTATATCAGGTTTGTTCCTAAAAAAGGTTTTTACTATGTTTCTTTAATGTGTTGGCTTTGCAGGTTCAAAAAACTCAACCAAGAGGGCCAGTTAGAGCATTGTATTATCATTAGTTTGTATATTTTGGCATCTTACTTTTGCAATAAAGAACGGTTAAACACAAGATTTGACATGATTAAGGTAGTTTGTATATTTTTCATCTTGTTTAGTCTAAAAATGAAACCTTTTTCATCATTGGTCTTTATATTATCAAGTTTCATCACATGGACTTCCTGATTACGGTGATTATTGTCCTTATTATAAGGTTCTATATAGATTTTGTTCAATATTTTAAGGTTTCGAGAACCTAAATCAATATGAGTCCTTGAATTACATACCATCTTTGAAAATGTTTTAATTTATGACCAAACTTGGTTTAAAATCACAATGAAAAAGTTGACACCTGAGTATTTTGACTTTCTCAAATGCCTATTTATCGACTTTTGAATCACAACACCTGATATTCTAAAGGTTTATTTTTATAAACTATTATTTATATATTTTAGCATTTTACTTAGTAGGACATTAAATTAATAAAGGAATTAAGGAAAACGAAAAAAAAAAGATGACGATAAACAGTACAAGTGGTTTGGGTATGTATAAATGGAAGTAATAACCATTTAGGGGGTGTTTGGCAAAAAAAACTTATTGCTTATTAGTTTATTAACTTATAAGTTAATAAGTAAGTGTAGGGTAACTTATGAAAAAAATGACGTATTAGAGGTTCCCCACCGGAATAAGTTATTTTAATCCAAACATTTTTTTAACTTATAGTGATGTGGAACCTATTAAGTTGTTTTAAAAAAGCTTAGCCAAACACCCCCTTAATATGGTATGGTAATGCTCTTGAAAAATAGATGTCATTTAATATTCATTTCTCGAAGTGAACGCAAAATGGTTTTAACTCTAAAGAGATCAAATTATTCGTCGTCCGCCGCTTTGCGCGGGTAGACGGCTAGTATATATATACGGAAGGGTTATATGGAAAATAAACAATTAGGGCAACACATGTTGGAACCAATGAAAGAATGATAACACATCATTTTGGAATAACTACATAAATAACTTCCATAGTAGATTGTTTATGAATAAAGAAATGGACACGTGTTACTTGATCATTGGTTCCAACATATATTGCCCTAATTGTTCATTTTCCATAGAACTCATTCATATATATATATATAATATGAAACTTATTTTAGAGAATGTTATTGGTGAACCATATGATGATGACATTCTAAAAAAATTAGAATATTTTAGTCGTTCGGGAAAAATTGACGAATACGATGGTCTTTTTTAGAAGAAAAAAAAAAGAAAAAAAAACTTTTATATTACCGAAAGATTAGCTACAACCCGAGAGTAAATGAGAAAAATAAAGAAAATATAAAAAGTTTTGAAAAAAAAAAGTTGGACTTAAACAAAAAAAACCCGAATATCAGATATTTTTTAGCTATTGTAATTTTACATAATTAAGTAACTAAACCATGGTCCATGGACTTATTTTATTTCTCTAGATAAAGCCGTGAATTGCATGGAATAAATGACTGTGGTCTGATTTATTAAAAGCTATTAAAATGGAGGGACTGAAGATGTAAGTAGTGTATTTCGGACTTTGAACCACTGCTCTGATTGATTACTCTCTTATCTACGTAACTTACGTCACACAGCGATCACATCTTTTTTTTTTTTTTTTTTGAAACTTTCAACCCACGCGTTGTTGTCCGTTTGTTCATGCCACACTCTCTTTTTAGCACGTGCTGTCCCGCTGGATCCTTATCGGTGTAAAACGAGGTTTTCCCTGGTGAACTACGAAACACATAAAAATGTCCATATAATAATTTAGAAGAAATATATATATAATTGAGATGCATATTTTGAGAAGAAAAAAAAGTTTGCGAGCTATAATTTTAAATATATTATTATTTATATAGTAAATCACAATTTAGCTCTTTGAGGTTATTAAGTGTTGTTTGTTTTTTCTAAAAAAATATTTGTATTTTGCGGACGACATCTGTATATCTCTGCAGTAGAAGAGGTGGATCAAATGTTTATAGTCTGAAAAAGATTATTTGTTTTTTAATATTTGCGGGCTGCTGTAATAAACAAAAAATTAACTAAATTGATATTTTTTTAAAAAAACTTAAAAGAGTTTTTTCAATAATTTTATGATTTTGTTATATATAATTAACAAATATAGATCAATTTTTATGTATTATTATATAAAAAGCGACAATAAAATGGTAAAAATTAACATATATATTTGATAAAACAACAAACTATGGTCATACAGTTATAATTAAACATTGTAATTAGGGATAAAAGAATTTAATACACAAAATACATTTAAATAAACTTTTATTTTAAATGTAACTTTTCAACATTTTCATTTTATTTTTCAATTAAATCAATTAAAAATTGACCATAAATATTTTTTACCCTAGAAATAAATGATATTGCATTAAATAATGTTTTATAAAAATTGTCACAAAAATATAAATCAATAGTATGGTTTTTTTTTTTTTTTTTTTTTTTTTTTTTTTTTTTTTTTTTTTTTTCATATGTATATAAACAACTCTAATAACTTTTATTGTAATTAAATCATAAATTTGTCTCAAATGTCATGATTGTGTCGTTGAACTTATTTCTTTAAGTATTGTAACTTTTTTTTTTCTAAATTGTTTATTATAAATAAAATTAAAATAAATTAAAGTTAAAAAAAAAATAAAGATTTATGTGTTTTTTTAGGCTAAAAGATGTTTGAAGACTCTGGTCGACATATGTATCAAGAAAATGATGCACATATCTTTTTAGGCCTACAGTCTTCAAAAAAACAAACAGTCTACAAACCTTAATGTTTGTGCATGGTCTGCATGGCGCAGACAAAAGAGACCAAGAAGATCTGCAGATAAAAAACAAACAACACCTTAGTCTTTATCGCTGACAACGTTTTATAATCCACCACGATAAGTTTTTGACAAAACTGCAAAAATGGTCCCTATGATATGCATTTTTTTATGAGCTTTGGTCAAAACCTCGATTTTTTTGGATTGAGGACCTTTTGAGCTAATTTTTTTTATTTGTCCCTCATAAAACTAAAAAGATTTTTGTAAGGAATCAGAGAAATGACCTCCTTCCATCATTCCCGTGACATGGAAAAGCATCTTAATGGGTTCGCTTGTTGCCAGTTGAAGCAGCCGCTGGTGACGAAAAAGTAGTGGCAGAGTGCTACAATGGCTAATATTGAGAAACCAGAGGTTGATGGATCAGATTGGTAGGTAGAGTTTTGTTGAGTCTTGATTGATTGATGATAATCCGTTTGGATTAAAACTGGAATTTAAGTTTTTGAGGAATGGGTTTTGCAAGATCTTTGAAGGAACAGTTGCCCTAATTTGAAGGTGTTATATGGGTAGGGTGGGGGGATGAAATTAAAGATGGGTCAGCTGTATGAACTAAAAAAAGTCAACATCATTAAGAAAAGGAGTTGAATTACATGAAGCAATAAATAAGTGGGGATTTTGTCAAGAGATACATGGTTGCTTCAATATGGAGATCGTAAAACATGGAGGGGTTGACTCAATGACAATGTGCTACATGGGGTTGACTATTTAGAGAGAGAGAGAGAGAGAGAGAGAGAGAGAAAGAGAGATGGATGTATCCTCTCTTGTTTTTTAATTTTTAATTAATAAAATATAAAAATAATTATTAAAAATTGTAAAAATAAAAATAAAATACATTTTACTCTTTTAAGTTTTATGAGTGACCAAAACCAAAAGAACTAGCTGAAAAGGTGTAACATTCATAAAATTCTTAAAAATTTTAAACTTTTAAACAAACCCAAAAATCATCATTGATTACAAATTGTTTTCAAAATAAGTTCAACATCAGAAAAATCCCAAAATCGTGAAACAAAACATGAGGAGGTGCACGATCACGCCTTCGCCTTCCTAAGATCCTCTGAAGTACCTGAAACATAATAAAAAATTGTAAGCCTAGATCTTAATGAGTGCCCCTAAAATACCGGTACATAACAAATAGCACGAATATGACAACAACATGCAATGGGTCCACACCTAACAGACTGGATTACCACTGACCCCACAACATAAGTTTGGCTTGCCCCATGGGCCCATAGCTTATGTCTGGCTTGCTCCCGGGCCTGATCAGTCCTCGGATTGAATACCACTAAGCCCTCAGTACGAGTCTGGCATGCCCTTCCCGAAACTTAGCTCGTATATGGAATGCTCATGAGCCCTTAGTATGAGTGTGGCATGCCCTCCCTGGCCCTCAGCTCATATCTGATATGCTCCAGGTTTTGTTGGCTATAACACGGAGCAGTACAACATCAACCCAGCCCACACAATATGTCGTAACAGTTAATAACATATTCAGATAAATAGACAGTATCACAGGTAGTCCTACAGATCTACCAGACTAGCATATCAAGTCTAGCATGCATAATATGACAACCCGATATTTCAACTCTTTGTAATGACCTAAAAGAGTCAAGTATTGTAACCACTTTTGAGTTAATAAAATTTACTTTGATAATAAAGTGTCCAAAAAGTTTCTATTTAAATTTCCTTCTATGTTTAAATGTCATTAAACCATGATCGTACGTAAAAAGAATGCCCAAATCCGGCTTCGTATGTAACAGCCCGGAATTCCAGGTATTGTTATGTTTATGATTTTGGGTGTTTTAAGAGGGGACTCGGTGAGTTGGAGCTCAGACTCGCCGAGTAGGATCGCGGATCTGGTCGCAGGTTCGCGACTGGACTCGGCGAGTCCGGATATGGACTCGGCGAGTCCGCGCTGTTTAGCGAAACCCTAACCGTCCAGGTTTGGGACATATATAAGGGGCCTTATGGCCGTCATTGTTCATCCTAGTCCTTTGAGAGAAACCCTAATTCGATTGTGAGCATATGGAGCAAGGTAGAAGACCATTATTGATCTTGGAAGTGTTATTTTGCAAGGAGGAGGAGGCTTGGTTAAGGGAACAACAAGAGAAGCCACATTCTGAGGATTGGGGACACAGAGCAACGTTATTCAGGTAATATCTTCGAGTTGCATTCTTCTATGTTGATGTGTATATGGATTTAGGGTTTATTGAACCCTTTTGTGGCTAGATTGAGTGTTTCCTTAGTCCCCTAAGCGATTGGAACCCTATATTGGGACCCTTGGAAGTCCAGAATGTCACATGCCTGAGCATTTCGGGAATGAATGGAGGTTTTGGATTGGAATCCTTATGCCTTAGGTCAAAACGTAAATTATGAGTCATGGGGTGTATTATGAGCACCGAAATGAGGACTTTACGTGATGAACTAGTCTAGGAAGGCCAGACCTATGAATTGTCGGAGCAGATCTGACCTTAGAAAGCAGTTTGAGCGGTTGCATGGCATGGACTCGCCGAGTCCGATGAACAGACTCGGCGAGTAGCTTGAAGATTAACTGGGACTCGCCGAGTTGTTCTTCAGACTCGGCGAGTTGAGTCGGGGTGGCCCCGCGATTCTTCCAGGAGGAACTCGTCGAGTCAAGGGGGGATACTCGACGTGTAGAAAGGGAATCTTAGAGAATTGGTGAGGACGTCTAGACTCGCCGAGTCGCCCTAGCACTCGCCGAGTCCGGTCAAGTTGACCGTTGACCGTTAACCTGAGTTGACCTATGTTTGACTTCTTAGGGATAGTCAAGCTTAGAAGATAAAAGTGTTAATAAGAGATGTATGATGTTATAGGGAGATTGTAGCTCGGCGGATCGAGCACGAGTGACTTCGGGATTTGCTAGCTTTCGATATTCACGAGGTGAGTCTTCTCACTATACCGCACCCGGAAGGGTTTGACTGTGTGACCGGAAGGTCAGATATGATATGTGATATATGTGTTATATGTGATAAGTTAATTATTATGCGTGCTATGTATGTTTATGTGGGCCGGAAGGCATTATGATATGGGCCGGAAGGCGTGTAATGTGGACCGTAAGGTTGGCGTGGGTAGGACCGGAAGGTTTACCCAGCAGGGACGGAAGTCCCCTGATACACATGGACCGGAAGGTCAGGGCCTGGAAAGGCGTATGTGCGTAAGTTGTATTTTGGGGAACTCACTAAGCATTTATGCTTACAGTCGTTGTGTATGTGTTTCAGGTACTAGCGAGGACCGTGGGAAGGCGCCGGCGTGATCTGTACACACTGATAGATGTTTTTCTGATCTTGGGATTTATATGATTTGTATTCTGACATGACACTTGGAATGTTTATGCCTTGTTTTGAATGAAAATACTTTATTTTGAAATGAAAAAATTGTTTGAAAATTTACGTTGTTACAAATTGGTATCAGAGCCTTGGTTTGAGGGATTCGGGTGCACCTTCGGGCGTAACTGAACTCAAACCGAGGATTTGAGGAAAACTTTTAAAATAAAGACATAAACTTTTGTAAATGATTTTGTGGTAAACAAGAAAGAAGCAGTGTGTACGATCAGTCAGCGCCCGAACGGTAAAGATCCCCAAAATACCTTACAATGTTATGTTAAAAGATAAGATATGATGTGAACTGTTATGTATGCTAGAAGACTAGGTATTCATGATAGGACTAGAGTGGCCTGATTTGTGATGCCTTAGTCTAGGGAAGCTTGCCGATATGAGAAGCCTTGAGAGCGTGCAGATAGATAGTTCATATCAAAAGTAGAGTACTCACTATCCGGGGTTTGGGGAGGAAGATTTGGGATGAATGCTGATGCGGTGTGGTCGGTAGTATTGGGCCCGTACTACCGAAGACACCGGGTCAGTGGGAGACCCAAGTAAGAATCCCTGGATATCGGAGACTGAGTAGGGTTGCGTTATCGAGTGCGATTATACTCGATGGAGTCTCTGATAGTTTTATGTTGTATTTTAGAGACATCATGGTTAGACCACGCCACGGAACGAGTACGAGCGGTGTGAGTGACGAGGAGATTCGTCAGATGATTCATGAGGAGGTAGCTGCAGCGATCCGGGCTGAGATTTCGGAGATGTTTGGGTCTATTAAGACCACCTTGATGGAGACTTTTGACGAGCGGTACGCCGCATTGACTGAGGCTGCAGCCACTGCAGCTACCGCAACTGTGGCCGCTGCCAGGCCAAGGGGGTGACTCGTTGCTGTTTCGGGAGTTCAGCAACACGAAGCCACCTGAGTTTGATGGGACGCAGGATCCGATTGCTGCGATGAGGTGGATCGCTGATATTGAGGGGTGCTTCTACACTTGTTCATGTCCGGAGCATCTGAGGGTACGGTTCGCTTTGAACCAGCTCCGTCTGGGAGCGAAGGATTGGTGGAAGTTCGTGACGTCGAACTTCACTTTGGCAGAGATTTCAACAGTGACATGGGAGAGGTTTACCGCTATGTTCAGAGACGAGTACGTTCCCCCGGTGGAGAGGGAACGATTGGTTCAGGAGTTCTTGACCCTCAAGCAGGGTACTGATTCGGTTGCGGTGATCACACGGAAGTTTCATGAGAGGGCGATGTTCTGCCCCGAGCTGGTGTCCACAGAGCAGGCTCGGATGAGGCGGTACTTGGGTGTTTTGAGGAGGGATATCCGGGAGTTTGTGTCAAACTCCACCTATCATACCTTTGCTGAGCTTCAGGCGAATGCCAGGAAGCGCGAGATCGAGTTGGAGACCCAGGCCAGGGAGGAGGCTGAGTCTCAGCGGGTGGACCGGCGGCCGGCTCAGTCTCAGCCGGCAGCCAAGCGGACTAAGTCCGCCGATTCGAGGACGGGAGGTCCGAAGGGCCGCACTTGTGGAAAGTGCGGCAAGGGTCATGAGGGGACATGTCGATCTGGTGCTTGCTACAAGTGTGGCAAGGAGGGGCACATCGCTAGGGATTGCCCCAAGGGGTTTATGGTTTGCTTTCATTGCAACCAGACAGGCCATTGGAAGGCCGAGTGCCCTCAGCTTCTTCAGGGATCTGCACCTACTGCCAGGGCTACTGAGACTCGACCGGTGAAGGTCGAGGCCCCGAGGGCTCGTGGGAGAGCCTTTCAGCTGACTGCGGAGGAGGTCCGCGTTGCGCCCGATGTTGTGGCAGGTATGCTTTATCTCATGTATTTATTTTGATGTCGAGATGTTATGCTTATGTTAGGATATGCGTAGGTACTTTCCTTATGAACTCTGTGCCTGCTTTAGTGTTATTTGACTCGGGTGCGAGTCGGTCCTTTGTATCTTTGGCTTTTAGTCGGCATATCAGCGTTAGTCGTGAGTCGTTGAGTCGGCCTCTGAGAGTTTCTATAGCTGACGAGAGAGTGATTTGTGCCACGGAGGTTCTCCGGGGATGTGTGTTAGAGATTTTCGGGGTTGAGTTTCCGATTGATCTGATTCCTATTGCGATGGGTGATGTCTGTGTCATTGTGGGCATGGACTGGTTGAGCCGATTCGGCGCCGTCATCGACTGTGAGCGTCAGCTGGTGACTATACGAGATCCTAGTGGGGGAGTTCTTTCGGTGTACGGCGAGGGTACCCGTTCGGGATCAGCTTTTTGTTCGGCCGCTAGGGCGAGGCAGTGTCTACAGCAGGGCTGTAAGGGTTTTGTGGCGTATGTGATGGATACGCGGGAGGTTTCCGAGAGACCGAGATCAGTTGAGGAGGTCCCAGTGGTGTGTGAGTTTTCAGATGTTTTCCCCGAGGAGCTGCCGGGAGTACCTCCTGTGAGGCAAGTAGAGTTTGGTATCGATCTGGTTCCGGGGGCCGCGCCTATCGCTAAGGTGCCTTATCGTCTTGCACCTCCAGAGATGCAAGAGTTGTCCTCGCAGCTTCAGGAGTTGCTGGGGAAGGGATTCATTCGGCCGAGCAGCTCGCCGTGGGGAGCACCTATTCTGTTCGTCAAGAAGAAAGATGGTTCACACCGGATGTGCATTGATTACCGGGAGTTGAACAAGTTGACGGTCAAGAACCGTTACCCGTTACCGAGGATCGATGATTTATTCGATCAGTTGCAGGGAGCATCTTGGTTTTCCAAGATCGATCTGAGGTCGGGGTACCATCAGTTGAGAGTGCGGGATGAGGACGTCTAGAAGACAACGTTTAGGACGCGATATGGGCATTATGAATTTGTGGTGATGCCTTTCGGGCTCACCAATGCCCCGGCTGTGTTCATGGATCTCATGAACAGGGTATGCAGGCCGATGTTGGATCGGTCAGTGATTGTATTTATCGATGACATTCTAGTGTATTCGAGATCTAAAGAGTAGCATGAGGAGCATTTGAGGGAGGTCCTTGAGGTATTGAGATCGGAGAAGCTTTATGCAAAGTTCTCCAAATGTGATTTCTGGTTGCGGGAGGTCCAGTTCCTAGGACATCTCGTTAACCAGGAAGGGATTCTGGTCGATCCGGCCAAAGTCGAGGCAGTGATGAGCTGGGAGGTGCCGAAGTCACCATCGGAGATCAGGAGCTTCCTTGGGTTGGCAGGGTATTATCGGAGATTTATTAAGGATTTCTCTAAGATCGCAGTGCCGCTCACCAGATTGACCCGGAAGGGTGTTGCATTCTCATGGGGTCCCGAGCAGCAGACCTCCTTTGAGACACTTCGCCAAAGGTTGTGCGAAGCCCCGGTATTAGCTCTCCCGGAAGGGATGGAGGATTTTGTAGTATATTGCGATGCATCGATTTCGGGGCTGGGTGCAGTGTTGATGCAGAGGGGTCATGTGATAGCTTATGCGTCGAGGCAGCTGAAGCCTCATGAGGCGAGATATCCCACGCATGATTTAGAGTTGGGGGCAGTAGTGTTCGCTCTCAAGATTTGGCGTCACTACTTGTATGGGGTTCGATGTACGATATACACGGACCATAAGAGCTTGAAGTATTTGATGGATCAGCCCAACCTAAATATGCGTCAGAGGAGGTGGTTGGATGTGGTCAAGGATTATGATTGTGAGATCCTGTACCACCCAGGCAAGGCTAATGTGGTAGCCGATGCATTGAGCCGCAGGGCGGAGAGCACTCCACCGCAAGATGTATGTTTGAGATTGACTGTAATAGCTCCAGTATTGGATGTTATTCGTGGGGCACAGGCCGAGGTTGTGCGACCAGAGATGCAGAAGAGAGAGCGGGTCGTTGGTTTGGTTTCAGAGTTCGTTACGAATGGACGAGGGCTTATGACGTTTCAGGGTCGGATTTGGGTACCGTTCGTGGGTGGTACGCGTATTACTTTGATGGAAGAGGCTCATCGGTCGAAGTTTTCAATCCATCCGGGGGCTACGAAGATGTATTTGGATTTGAGGAAAGAGTATTGGTGGCCCTGTATGAAGAAGGACGTCGCATGGTTCGTTGAGAGGTGCTTGACCTGCCGCAGGGTTAAGGCCGAGCACCAGAGACCGCATGGCAAGTTGCAGCCATTGGAGGTTCCCGAATGGAAGTGGGAATAGATCACTATGGATTTCACCACCAAATTGCCGAGGACTGCCAGAGGAGTTGATGCAATTTGGGTGATTGTGGATAGGTTGACGAAGAGCGCTCACTTCCTTGCCATCAGTGAGAGTTCTTCAGCGGAGAAGTTGGCGGAGATATATGTGAGAGAAGTGGTATCTCGGCATGGAGTGCCGATCTCGATTGTTTCAGACCGTGATGTCCGCTTCACTTCCAGATTCTGGAAGAAATTCCATGAGGAGCTGGGTACTAAATTGCATTTTAGTACCGCATATCATCCCCAGACAGACGGCCAGAGCGAGCGAACGATTCAGACGCTGGAGGACATGCTTCGAGCATGTGTGTTAGATTTCGGGGGTAGCTGGGATGCGTATTTACCCTTGGCAGAGTTTTCCTACAACAACAGCCATCATTCAAGCATTGGTATGCCACCCTTTGAGCTGTTGTATGGTAGGAGGTGTCGGACCCCCATTTGCTGGGGAGAGGTGGGACAGAGAGTGATGGGCAGTACAGAGATCGTGCTTCAGACGGCAGAGCAGATTCAGCAGGTTAGACAGAGGTTATTGACCGCCCAGAGCCGACAGAAAAGTTATGCAGACAGACGCCGGTCCGAGCTTGAGTTTCAGGTCAGCGACTTCGTACTCCTGAAGGTCTCTCCTTGGAAAGGAGTGATTCGATTCAGGAAGAGGGGCAAGTTGGGGCCCCGGTATATTGGACCTTTTCGTGTGATTGCGAGGGTAAGCCGGGTGGCCTACCGTTTGGAGTTGCCAGCGGAATTGAGTCAGATCCACAACACTTTTCATGTGTCGCAATTGAGAAAGTGTATAGCCAATGAGTCGGCAGTGGTTCCATTAGAGGACATTCAGGTGGATGCGAGCCTGAATTATGCCGAGAGACCAGTGGCCATCAGAGATCGGAAGATCAAGGTTCTGAGGAATAAGGAGATACCTCTGGTGTTAGTTCAGTGGCAGCACCGGAAGGGATCGGAAATGACCTGGGAGCCGGAGCGTGAGATGCGGGAGCAGCATCCGGAGCTATTTTCAGAGTAAGACTTCGAGGGCGAAGTCTAGTCCTAGTGGGGGAGAGTTGTAACAGCCCGGAATTCCAGGTATTGTTATATTTATGATTTTGGGTGTTTTAAGAGGGGACTCGGCGAGTTGGAGCTCAGACTCGCCGAGTAGGATCGCGGATCTGGTCGCGGGTTCGCGACTGGACTCGGCGAGTCCGGATATGGACTCGGCGAGTCCGCGCTGTTTAGCGAAACCCTAACCGTCCAGGTTTGGGACATATATAAGGGGCCTTATGGCCGTCATTGTTCATCCTAGTCCTTTGAGAGAAACCCTAATTCGATTGTGAGCATCTGGAGCAAGGTAGAAGACCATTATTGATCTTGGAAGTGTTATTTTGCAAGGAGGAGGAGGCTTGGTTAAGGGAACAACAAGAGAAGCCACATTCTGAGGATTGGGGACACTGAGAAACGTTATTCAGGTAATATCTTCGAGTTGCATTCTTCTATGTCGATGTGTATATGGATTTAGGGTTTATTGAACCCTTTTGTGGCTAGATTGAGTGTTTCCTTAGTCCCCCAAGCGATTGGAACCCTATATTGGGACCCTTGGAAGTCCAGAATGTCCCATGCCTGAGCATTTCGGGAATCAATGGAGGTTTTGGATTGGAATCCTTATGCCTTAGGTCAAAACGTAAATTATGAGTCATGGGGTGTATTATGAGCATCGAAATGAGGACTTTACGTGATGAACCAGTCTAGGAAGGCCAGACCTATGAATTGTCGGAGCAGATCTGACCTTAGAAAGCAGTTTGAGCGGTTGCATGGCATGGACTCGCCGAGTCCGATGAACAGACTCGGCGAGTAGCTTGAAGATTAACTGGGACTCGCCGAGTTGTTCTTCAGACTCGGCGAGTTGAGTCGGGGTGGCCCTGCGATTCTTCCAGGAGGAACTCGTCGAGTCAAGGGGGGATACTCGACGTGTAGAAAGGGAATCTTAGAGAATTGGTGAGGACGTCTAGACTCGCCGAGTCGCCCTAGAACTCGCCGAGTCCGGTCAAGTTGATCGTTGACCGTTGACCTGAGTTGACCTATGTTTGACTTCTTAGGGATAGTCAAGCTTAGAAGATAAAAGTGTTAATAAGAGATGTATGATGTTATAGGGAGATTGTAGCTCGGCGGATCGAGCACGAGTGACTTCGGGATTTGCTAGCTTTCGATATTCGCGAGGTGAGTCTTCTCACTATACCGCACCCGGAAGGGTTTGACTGTGTGACCGGAAGGTCGGATATGATATGTGATATATGTGTTATATGTGATAAGTTAATTATTATGCATGCTATGTATGTTTATGTGGGCCGGAAGGCATTATGATATGGGCCGGAAGGCGTGTAATGTGGACCGTAAGGTTGGCGTGTGTAGGACCGGAAGGTTTACCCAGCAGGGACGGAAGTCCCCTGATACACATGGACCGGAAGGTCAGGGCCTGGAAAGGCGTATGTGCGTAAGTTGTATTTTGGGGAACTCACTAAGCATTTATGCTTACAGTCGTTGTGTATGTGTTTCAGGTACTAGCGAGGACCGTGGGAAGGCGCCGGCGTGATCTGTACACACTAATAGATGTTTTTCTGATCTTGGGATTTATATGATTTGTATTCTGACATGACACTTGGAATGTTTATGCCTTGTTTTGAATGAAAATACTTTATTTTGAAATGAAAATTTTGTTTGAAAATTTACGTTGTTACATCGTATATTGAAGTTAAGATTTTTCCAAGTTCGGCTTAGCAATAGACAACTAAAACCTCGAATCGGAGATCGAGCGACTTTTGGCCGGAATGACCTAAACGAGAATCGAAGGTGTCGACAATGGTATTTCCGCGGTAAAAAGTCTGGCAAAAACCGACGTCAGATAAAGAAGTTATGAATTTTTAAAGAAATTCCTTAATCACGATATTTTATAAATAAATAATAAAAATAATTTCGGAGTTTGCCAACGGAATCTAAACGAAAGTTGTAGAGCGTAGTCTCACCTACGTGTGGATATAAAGACCATCGAAAACGGAGTTCGTATGAAGAAGATATGAATTTTTGAAGTTTATTAAATAAATTATATATAAAAATAAATAAAAAATCCGGTAATATCCGAAGAAGGAGTCAGCGTCCTCATCCGAATTACGCGCTGCGTAACCCAGTACGCCCCGCGTACCCGAGGGCCTTGGTCTCGGACCGTCCACGTCGCCCCTATGCGAAGCTACCCCCTTTCCGTCCCATCCGAAGCCGAGGCAGTCGAGGACTCGGTCATGCATGACGTACGCGTACGTGCTGCGTACGAGCGTACGCCCCGCGTACCGAGGCTTCTCAGACCCCCTATAAATAGAATGCGAGGGTTTCTGGAAAAATTGCTCATTTCTTCTCATTTCTTTTGCGTTTTGCCTCGTTTTCCGTGCCCGTTCAAACCCGAAGCCCTGGTCATTTTGCTCAAGTCCCGAAGGTCGACTTTACTCCCGAGATTTCCGAGAATCCCGAGAAAAATCCGTTTCCCGAGACGAAACTCTGCCCGGTTTTCCATCTCGCTATCTTCAAACTTTCAAGTGAGTTCATACCCCTAATCAATATTTTAAATGATTTTAAATGCTTTAATGGGGGGGGGGGGGGTACAAGTAGAAACAAACATGTTATTGAATCATTGATATGTATTTTATAACCATGTTTGTCATTTAACAGATTTCACATGCTACAAAATGTGATGCATGAAATGATTTTACATCTTTCATTTAGTTTCCCACACCCTTGAGTAGTAAGATTGTATAAACCTACATGATCAACCAGTTATATTACAGTAAATTATCATAGGGATAATTTGAAGATATCAAACATTATTTCTATTACAAGGAATCACACAAGAGTCAGTTCATTCATGAGTCTATACTAGTACATTTCCTGATACATGAGTACTTACAGATGCTTACCTGATACATGAATGTGTTCACATATACTTACCTGTTACATGGACACACATACATGAATGCCATACAGGAACACTTTTACATAGGTGCATTATCCTGTATTCACTTACCTGGATACTTGTACTTAGGACTACGAGGATGATTTATTAGTACTTACTGTGTAAATTGTCTTTCCTATCTCGGTTCAATGGGATAGCTAGGCGGGACTTACCATTCCGAACCCCACTGATTAGCACCAGTGGTCGATGACCATCTACGGAGGTGTAAGGTTACTATTTATATTAGGTAGATCGATTGGGACTAACCCTTCCACCCACCTGCTGCTGCTACAGAGGACAATTGGACAATCTTCGGATGTTCATTAGGTTATACATTTCGCTTAATGCGATGCTGTGTTGGTCCTAGTACCCAGTGACAACACTTACAGTAGTACATTTTCCTGTTTACTTTATTTTGTGATACATTCACATAAACGATGAGTTAGACTAAGCACTTTTAGTACTAGTCACTACAAAGGAAAAACTATCATTTTACAAATAGAACATTCGGGTCTTGGTAGAAGACTACACTTCATACTTACAAAACATTCGGGTCTTGGTAGAAGAGTACACTTCAGACGTACAGAACATTCGGGTCTTGGTAGAAGACTACATTTCATACTTATAGAAAATAAGGGTTTTTCTAGGGATTTCATACTTACCTCAACACTTTCATTTAAAGGTTTTCATGGCCTTCATAACAGATTTTCACAAACAAGGCAATGACACTATTATACTTATGAATTCACCAGCTTTAAAGCTGATACTCGCTTTCAAAATAACTTGTATTCTCAGGTCATCAGTAGACAGGTACGGAGGCCAGGTTTTGAGAAGACGGAGCAGACAAGTCTCGTCTTTTATTTTGATTGTATATTTTTGGTGTCTTATTACAATGAAAGAACACACATGTATTAAACTTTACTTATAATGCAATGGATGATGTTGTTGCTTGTTTATTATATTACGCTGTTGTGATACTGTACATGACGTCGTCCACCCCTGAATGTTTCCGCCGTTCGTGGTTTTGGGGTGTGACAGATTGGTATCAGAGCATTGTTTATAGTGAATATAGTATATCAACCCATAAAAGATATACTAACTATAAATACAACGGGATTAAAACACTCTGTCTCAGAGTTATGCTTTTAAATAATAAAATATTTAACAAAGTATACGTGCCTGCATTCATACTAAAATCAGTGTCACAACGACAAGAACAAAAGTATTACGATTGTTGAATATCACAAGTAAGCCTGAGGATATATGGTCAGTCTTAGGAATGGCATAGCCTGATCAACTATGCTGGTCCGAGGAGTGATTAGAATATGCCCAAGAATGGTTGTGATATGGCAACAAGTCTAAAAACTTACCAACACAACCATAAAGAAACATCATATGGGTATTTGGTCTTACTATAAGTACCTTAGTTAGTCGTCTATTTTAATTATTCCTTCTGTTGTTGGACTATGGGGATTAGTCCATGAGACACATTCATTAATCATTTATACTTATCCATGTCGTCATCTTTTAAACGTATAGTTAAAGATGCCGCCACACAGAAGTACAAGACGTAACCCAAACAACGAAGCACCGATACCACCACCTGTACCCCTTCAACCACCAAATCCTTTCGATGCCACTATGTTCCAGGCAGCTTTCACAGCAGCAGTTGTAGCTGCTGTGTCAGCAATCAACGCTCCTGCCCCTAGTGGATCAGGAACAGGTGCACCACCCTCGAACCATGAGGAAAGCCATGGACACCCTCGGGAGTGCACCTACAAGGACTTCACTAACGCCAAACCCTGCAGCTTCAATGGAACTGGGGGTGTTATGGTGTTGAGACAATGGATTGAGAAGATGGAATCTGTCTTCGAGATCTGCGGATGCCAAGAAGGCAACAAGGTCAAGTTCGCAACTTGTACCTTCTCTGACCGAGCACTAACAGGGTGGAACAGCCATGTTAACTATCTAACTTTGGTGTTGGCGTATTCCATCGGCTGAGAAAAGTTGAAAGACATGCTGATGAAAGAATACTGTCCTCGAGGTGAAATACAAAAACTCGAGCAAGAATTCTGGGGTCTACAAATGGTTGGATCTGACATCACTACCTACACAAATAGGTTCTGTGATTTGGCAAACTTATGCCCGGATATGGTTGCTCTCCAGAGCAAAAAGATCGAGAGATATATCTGGGGACTGTCGCCCCAGATCCAGTCAAGTGTGATCGCTTCCAGGCCTATTACCTTTGATAGTGCCAAGGAACTGGCACAATCTTTTATCGATCACCGGAAACCTCAGAACACAACAATCCCTACACCCGTACCCCAAGAGTCCAGCCCTGGCAACAACCAGAAAGTGTGGTCTAAGAGGAAAAAGGGGGCTTCGCAAGGATCCTCCAAGAGACAACAACTTGTGGCAACCAATGCTGCCACAGTGACACCCGCTGTCCCTACGAACCCCTTACCAGCAAAAACTTATGCTGGGTCTCTCCCGAAGTGCACCAAGTGCAACTTCCACCACCGCGGGCCTTGCAGGGAGATGCAATGCACCAACTGCAACAGGAAGGGGCACACCGCCCGTTTCTGCCAAACTCCAACAGCTCAGGCTGCCCAGGTTCCTAACGCCGGTATGGGCCAAGCTTGATACGGATGTGGCGAAGTGGGCCACTACAAGAGGAACTGCCCTAAAGCAGGAATGGCTGGAGGGGTAGGAAGAGTTATGGCCCTAGGCCACGAGGAAGCAGTAGCTGATCCTACGATAGTTACTGGTACGTTCCTCCTCAATAACTCATATGCTTGCATACTTTTCGATAGTGGAGCCGAGAAAAGTTTTGTACGTCACAAATTTGCACACCTGATTAAACAAAAACCATGTGCACTAGATAGTTCATTCACGGTAGAAATGGCTAACGGGAAAACAGAGAGCACAAACTGCATATACGTAGGTTGTACTTTAACTTTAGATGGCCATAATTTCAAGATAGATCTCATGCCAGTCACAATTAAATGTTTTGACGTTATGATCGGTGTGGATTGGTTGAGTCTTCTTCGTGCCGACATTATGTGCTTCGAAAAAGCAGTTCGTCTTAACCTTCCTAACAACGAAACTTTAATTATCTACGGCGACAAACCTAGTACGAGCCTTCGCATCATTTCGTGCATTCAAGCCTAGAAGTGCTTGCGGAAGGAGTACCATGCATTTCTCACACACGTCGTCGATACCAGTCAAGAACTGAAAGACATCCAGAAAATCCTAGAAGTACGCGACTTTCCCGACATATTCCCAGAAGAACTTCCCAGTTTACCACCACAACGCCAAGTCGAGTTCAGAATCGATTTAGTGCCAGGGGCTACCCCCGTAGCCAAATCCCCGTATCGTCTGGCACCGGCTGAAATGCAGGAACTTTCCAGTCAACTTAACGAACTTCTCAAGAAGGGATTCATTCGACCAAGCTTCTCACCATGGGGAGCACCGGTCTTGTTCGTCAAGAAGAAAGATGGATCGTTTCGCATGTGCATCGACTATAGAGAACTCAACAAACGTACTGTAACGCCTGTGTTTCCAGGCTTGCCATTTTTAGCAATGTAATAGTCTAGGTTAACCTTTGTAACCCGTTTTGAAATAATAAGATTGTATTATTTGAGTATTGTGTGTTTTGTGCTTAATTGCTTAATTATGTGGTTTGCTTAATTAAGAATAAAAATAAGCGTCAAAATTTAAGTGTAAAATAAACTTAATATCTTTGATTTATGTTGTAGTAGTTGAAACAAGGTTTCCGAATATATATATATATATATATATATATATATATATATATATATATATATATATATATATATATATATATATATATATATATATATATATATATATATAGAACGCCCAAATCTGACTTCGTATGAGGAAGTTATGATTTATCGAAGTTTCGGCTTAGCAGTATGCAACCTGTTTTACTCGATTTGAGATCGAGGGGTTTTTAGCCGAAGCAATCTAAATGAGAATCGAAGATCTCATTGTTGGTATCGAAGCGATAAAAAGTTAGGCGAGAACGGACGTCAAACGAAGAGGTTATGAATTTATAACGATGTTTTTCTATCGTGGCCTATTAAAAATAAATAATAAAAATAAAGTCAAAATTAGCCGACGAAGTCTAAACGAAAGTTGTAGAGCGTAGTCTCACCTTTCCGTGGATATAAAGAACGTCGAAAACGGAGTTTGTATGAAGAAGATATGAATTTCCGAAGTTTATTAAATAATTTGTATTTATATTTAATTGGAAATTTGGAAGCATTATCCGAAGGCGAGTCACCGGTCTGATCCGAGGTACGCCCCGCGTACTCTGAAGGTGTCGACATCGCAGCAAGTGGCTTCGGATGACGCATGCCATGACGACTTCGGACCAGTACGCCTTGTGTACTCTGAGGCTCCAGCCTCCTATAAATAGGATCCGAAGGCAGCCGAGTCTTTTGTTCATTTTCTCTCTTCTCTCTCTCGTTTTGCATCGTTTTACGTGCCAAAAATATCCCGAAGCCCCGGTATCATACTCTAGCCCCGAGGCAAGTCTTGAGATCCCAAAGATCCCGAGAAGTGCGGTTCCCGAGCCGAAGCTCTGCCCGCGAGAAGTTCGATTTTTGAAGAGATCTTCCAGATCTGCTGAGGATTACTACTTCTGCAAGTCGTAGTGCTGTCCGATCATCTTCTGATCAAGTGAGTGTATACTACCTTTCATAAATACGATAATAATACAAGTATGGTTCGAGTGTATTAAGTATATTGTTGTTTATAGGTGTGAGTGTGTAGTTACTTTCTTCTAACGCATAATTATGAAGTATTTTATACGGAATACGTATTATGTGTATAATTTTGTGGTTATGTGTGTGAATGTGTATTCACTTTCTTCTAACTCATAGATATGATTTATTCTCTATGAGATATGTGTTTTGTGTGTGTGTGCCTTATCTGTTATGTGATATGCGTTGATTAAAGCATGCTATACAGGTTTTTAAACTATGTATACAAATTGTATAATTTTTATCTACTAATATGTTGGGTAGAACATGGGTAGATAGTTGG
Organism: Lactuca sativa; assembly: GCF_002870075.4. Classification (NCBI taxonomy): domain Eukaryota; kingdom Viridiplantae; phylum Streptophyta; class Magnoliopsida; order Asterales; family Asteraceae; genus Lactuca; species Lactuca sativa. The sequence continues at coordinate 33,113,748 of NC_056630.2, read as the reverse complement.
TGTGTAATAAACATATGAGAGGCCTCGTTGTTGTTTGATTTAGTCATCTAGCGAAGTTTAGATGACGACCACATACTTTTCTAGATAGTCTTGTGGAAACATTAGCAGGTTCGCCACATGTAGGTGTTAATGAACTTGGGTGTTCATTCGCTGCACTCCATCCCCCTCATGGTTGCCTTATTTGACTTATATTGCTGAGGTACCCCTGAAGCATGTGTTGTCGCCCCGATGAAATATTCTTAGACTAGGTCCCTTATGTTAGTTGTCTTAGGGACATTAAAGTGAGAATAACGGGAATGGGTAATTGGGTTATTGTTGGTTGGTGAAAATTAAATATGATATTTATTGTGGGTTGAAAACCCTATATGCTCACCAGGCTCCCAAGCCTGACCCATTCAGTTTTAATTGTATTACAAGAAGTGGCGCAAGGGCATGAGATGGACGAACCATCCAGTTGTTTTGTTTACAAGTCTACATATGTTTATATTTGTTGAATGACTTGTAATGTATTCGTTTATGCTTATTGGTCTGTATCGGAACATGACACCCTGAGTTTTGATTATAATGAAAATACATTTCTTTTATGAAATGCTTTGGTAAACATTGTTTTATCATGTTTTGTTTTTGGGAACAAATTCCGCAACTCTTTCAAATCAAAAGGATTTACTCTGAAAATATTTTAAAAAGCATAAATGAAAATCGGTCTTTTTTGGCCGAAATTTTGGGGATGTCACAGTTGGTATCAGAGCATTAGTTTAAGCGAACTAGGAATTTGTAGGATTTCTAGACTTAAACTTAGAATGCTAAGTGGAATTTTGAGATGTGTGTCTGTTGTGTTTTAGACGCAAGCAATAGTTTGTTTTAGGAAAGTTGCCTAAAATGCTTTATGTGCTAAATGTTATATGTTGCCATATATGATATTATTTGTTCAGATCTATGGTCTGTTGCCGACCGGATCTAGAAACCTTATGTGTGTAGGATTCTAAGCGTACGTCTACGAATTTAGAACTAGCATGTAAATGTTTCAGAGTGATAAGGATGATTTGATTATCTATCGTGATTGAGGATCTAATTTTACCTTATTCGGTGTGTAGATCAAAATGGTGAGAACAAGAAGTGGAGTTGGAAATGCTGACGAAAACAGGAATCAACCACCAGTGATTGAGCAAATACCTATCGTAGTAGCAGCACCTGAGCCAATAACCATGGCTGGTGTGCAATTGATGATTCAGACGATGTTGGATCGTCAGATGGATGAAACTAGACGGTTGCTTCAACAGAATCGTGAAGAACTGTCAATTCGTGTGGAAGAGCCTGAATTAAATGAAGGGCACTCGGAAGGTGGAAACTTCAGTGGGTCTGTTGGTCAAGCCAACCCACCGATAGTTAGGCAAGATAACCATGGTGGAAGGAATGATGGAATGGGATGCAAGTACAAGAACTTTCTAACTTGCAAACCATCGACCTTCAATGGAAAGGAGGATCCGATTGGGGTTATGGATTGGATCTCCGAAATGGAGCTAGCCTTCATGACTTGTGGCTGCAGAGGTAAATTGCAGACTATCTATGCCGTGCGTCAATTCCGAGGTGGAGCCGTTCGTTGGTGGAACACTCTAGGGAAGACTTTGAGCCCTAATGAGCCACTGCAATTGTCATGGGCAGAGTTCTTGGTGCAGTTCAAGCGCAAGTTCAGCTCGGCTCAAAATTTGTTGGAGTTGGAGAACAAGTTTCTGACATTGACGAAAGACAGCATGTCAATTGATGAATACACCAATAACTTCACCGATAAGATGGAGTTTGCCTTGCGTATCATTCCAGATGAGCTGACGAAGGTGGACCGGTATGCGAAGGGACTTCCATGGGAGTACGAGGTGCCAGTACGTCAGGCACTTACTCTAGAGGCAGCTATCTGGGCTGCCAAGTCTGTTGAGAACATGATTAAGGGAAGAACCACCGACAAGGTTGAGGTTGGTGAGAAAAGAAAGTTTGAGGGAACATCTGGTTCCGGTAAGAAAGGAAAATTTTCAAAATCTGATTCGAAAAAGTTTGGATGAAAAGGAGGCGAAGCAAAGTGGTGTGATAAGTGTAAGAAAAAGCACTTTGGGAAATGTAGCGAGGATGTAACCTGCTACAAGTGTGGAAAGGTTGGACATTTTGCCAATGAATGTCCGAACAACAAAAGGATGTGTTTTGGTTGTAATGAAGATGGGCATATTTTGAAAGACTGTCCGAAGAAGAAGGAGGCAGCTAGGCCCAACATTCCACCAAAGCCGAAGGCGAGAGCCTTCCAGATGACACTTGAGGCCGCGAAAGATGAAGCTGATGTCGCTTCAGGTACCTTTCTCGTAAACGAATTACCTGCTCAAATATTGTTTGATTCTGGAGCCAACTACTCCTTTATTTCGCATGAGTTTGGTAGAAAGCTAGCTTTGCCTGTTGATAGACTAGATAATGCTTTATTAGTCGAAGTAGCTAGTGGCAAGTTTGTACCTGTTAGCCATCGTATGAAAGACATCTTAAACGACCTTAATGGGAATAAGTTTCACGAGGAATTATTGCCCATCGATATTAATGGTTTCGACATCGTGTTGGGAATGGATTGGCTTAGCGCCAATGATGCCGAAATTTTATGCAAGAAGAAGATAGTTAAAGTAAACCCGCCTAGAAAAGATTCATTTATGGTGTATGGGGACAAACGGCGAGTGAATTCTTGAATCATTTCCCTAATGAAAGCCAGAAAGTGTTTGACCAAGGGATGTACATCATATTTAGCATTTGTGATTGATGCTAAGAAAGAAAAGAAGGTGATGCAGAGCATTCCAGTGGTGTGTGATTATCCGCATGTATTTCCCGAAGATCTTCCTGGATTACCGCCTGATCGACAAGTGGAATTCCGTATTGACTTGTTACCAGGAACCACGCCAATAGCAAAAACACCTTATCGATTAGCACCGACGGAGATGAAGGAGCTGATGATGCAACTTCAGGAGTTATTGGACAAAGGTTTCATTAGACCTAGTTCATCGCCCTGGGGAGCTCCGGTGTTATTTGTGAAGAAGAAAGATGGAAGTATGAGAATGTGCATCGATTACAGAGAGCTGAACAAGGCAACAATAAAGAATAGATATCCGTTGCCGAGGATTGATGACCTGTTTGATCAATTGCAAGGTTCGAGCTATTTCTCGAAGATCGATCTTAGGTCAGGATATCATTAGCTAAAAGTAAGAGACCAAGATATCGAGAAGACTGCATTCAGAACTAGATATGGACACTACGAGTTCTTGGTCATGTCGTTTGGACTAACCAATGCTCCGGAAGCGTTCATGGATTTGATGAATAGGGTTTGTAATCCTTTCTTTGATAAATCCGTGATAGTGTTCATAGACGACATTCTGATTTACTCGAAAAGCCAGGAGGAGCATGGCAGACACTTGCAAGAAGTGTTAGAAGTTTTGAAGAAGGAGAAGCTTTATGCAAAGTTCTCCAAATGTGATTTTTGGATTCGTGAAGCCCAATTCTTGGGTCACGTGGTCATCCAAGAAGGGATAATGGTTGATCCAGCAAAGATTGAAGCTGTGATGAAGTGGGAACAACCGAAAAGTACCACGGAGATTCGAAGCTTTTTAGGATTAGCCGGATATTACCGAAGGTTTATCCAAGGCTTTTCTTCGATTGCTACTCCATTAACAGCTTTGACCCACAATGGAGCTACTTATGCTTGGAGTGATAAGCATAAAGAAGCATTCGGGAAGTTAAAGAAGAAGCCATGCGAGGCACCGATACTTTCTCTACCCGATGGAGTTGAAGACTTCGCTGTTTATAGCGATGCGTCTGGGGTTGGATTGGGTTGTGTTTTGACCCAAAGAGAAAAGGTGACAGCATATGCGTCTCGACAGCTAAAAGAGCATGAAAAGAATTACCCAACTCATGATTTGGAGTTGACAGCGGTAGTTTTCGCTCTGAAAATATGGAGGCATTACCTCTATGGCACGAAGTGCAAACTTTTCACTGATCATAAGAGTCTCCAATATCTCTTTAATCAGAAGGAATTGAATATGAGGCAACGACGCTGGCTAGAATTACTTAAAGACTACGACTGCGAGATACTTTACCACCCCGGTAAAGCTAATGTTGTTGCTGATGCTCTTAGTTGGAAAGTCAATCTTGAAAGGAAAAGGCCAAAAGCGTTGAGAATTGAAGTTGTCTCGACCACTGTGGAGAGTATAAAGAAAGCTCAAGAGGAAGCTTCTGAGAAAAATGACCGAAAGGAGGAACGTTTGGGTAAAACGTTGGTGTTTGGTACAAACGGTCATGGACTGATGGTATTCCAAGATCATATTTGGGTACCTAAGTCAGGAGGAATTAGGGATCTTCTGATGGAAGAAGCTCACAAAACCATCTACTCAATTCATCTGGGTAGCACTAAAATGTATAGGGACCTGAAACCCTACTACTGGTGGCCGACGATGAAGCTTGATGTTGCAAAGTATATGGACGAGTGTGTGACTTGTGCGAGAGTCAAGACACAACATCAAAAACCTTACGGGAGTTTAGAACCTTTGCCTGTGCCTATGGGTAAGCGGGAAGACATTGCTATGGATTTTGTCACTAAACTGCCCAGAACAAAGAATGGTCACGACATGATTTGGGTGGTCGTTGATCGATTCACTAAGAGTGCGCATTTCATAGCGGCCAGGGAGAAATGGTCTATAGAAAAGCTTGTGAATTCTTATGTAAAGGAAATTGTGAGGCTTCACGGTGTTCCGTTAACGATTGTATCGGATCGTGATAGCCGTTTCACCTCAAGGTTTTGGAAATGTCTACAAGAGGAAATGGGTACCAAGTTATATTTAAGCACAGCTTACCATCCACAGACTGATGGTCAGAGTGAAAGAACGATACAAACACTTGAAGATATGCTGAGAGCATGTACCTTGGAATTCCTAGGTAATTGGGATGAACAGTTACCTTTGGTAGAATTTTCCTATAACAATAGTTTTCACTCGAGCATTAAGATGACATCTTATCAAGCTTTGTATGGACAGAAGTGTCGTACGCCGTCTTGTTGGCTTGAGGCTGGGGAAAAACAGTTTATGGGACCAGAGATGGTTCATCAAACTGCTGAAAAGTTGAAAATAATTAGGGAAAGAATGTTAGCGGCTCAGGATCGTCAAAAGAGCTATGCTGACAAGAAGCGAAGACCGATGACTTTTAAGGTTGGAGATTCGGTTTTGCTTAAAGTCTCGCCGTGGAAGGGACTTATAAGATTTGGTAAAAGGGGAAAGTTGAGTCCAAGGTTTATTGGACCGTTTAATGTTCTTCAGAGGGTTGGGAACCAAGCTTACAAGCTCGAATTACCCGAAGAACTGAATGGAATTCACAACACTTTTCATGTGTGTTATTTGAGGAAGTTCACGGGAGAAGTTCTCGATATAATTCCAATTTCCAAATTGAGAATTGATGAGAACAAAAGGTTGATTGAAGAACCAGAGGCAATTGTTGACCGAAAGACTAAGAAGTTGCGACGCAAAATGGTTGGGTTAGTGCTTGTCTGATGGAAACACACGAATGGGCCGAATCTCACCTGGGAGATGGAGAGTGACATGTTGAGTTGCTATCCGCATTTTTTTGTTGATGTGTGATTTCGGGGACGGAATCATTCTAAGGTGGAGAGAATTGTAACGCCTGTGTTTCCGGGCTTGCCATTTTTAGCAATGTAATAGTCTAGGTTAACCTTTGTAACCCGTTTTGAAATAATAAGATTGTATTATTTGAGTATTGTGTGTTTTGTGCTTAATTGCTTAATTATGTGGTTTGCTTAATTAAGAATAAAAATAAGCATCAAAATTTAAGTGTAAAATAAACTTAATATCTTTGATTTATGTTGTAGTAGTTGAAACGAGGTTTCCGAATATATATATATATATATATATATATATATATATATATATATATATATATATAGAACGCCCAAATCTGACTTCGTATGAGGAAGTTATGATTTATCGAAGTTTCGGCTTAGCAGTATGCAGCCTGTTTTACTCGATTTGAGATCGAGGGGTTTTTAGCCGAAACAATCTAAATGAGAATCGAAGATCTCATTGTTGGTATCGAAGCGATAAAAAGTTAGGCAAGAACGGACGTCAAACGAAGAGGTTATGAATTTATAACGAAGTTTTTCTGTCGCGGCCTATTAAAAATAAATAATAAAAATAAAGTCAAAATTAGCCGACGAAGTCTAAACGAAAGTTGTAGAGCGTAGTCTCACCTTTCCGCGGATATAAAGAACGTCGAAAACAGAGTTCGTATGAAGAAGATATGAATTTCCGAAGTTTATTAAATAATTTGTATTTATATTTAATTGGAAATTCGGAAGCATTATCCGAAGGCGAGTCACCGGTCTGATCTGAGGTACGCCCCGTGTACTCCAAAGGTTTTGACATCGCAGCAAGTGGCTTCGGATGACGCATGCCATGACGACTTCGGACCAGTACACCCCGCGTACTGGCGTACGCCCCGCGTACTCCGAGGCTCCAGCCTCCTATAAATAGGATCCGAAGGCAGCCGAGTCTTTTGTTCATTTTCTGTCTTCTCTCTCCCGTTTTGCATCGTTTTGCGTGCCAGGAATATCCCGAAGCCCCGATATCATACTCTAGCCCCGAGGCAAGTCCCGAGATCCCGAAGATCCCGAGAAGTGTGGTTCTCGAGCCGAAGCTCTGCCCGCGAGAAGTTCGATTTTTGAAGAGATCTTCCAGATCTGCTGAGGATTACTACTTCTGCAAGTCGTAGTGCTGTCCGATCATCTTCTGATCAAGTGAGTGTATACTACCTTCCATAAACACGATAATAATACAAGTATGGTTTGAGTGTATTAAGTATATTGTTGTTTATAGATGTGAGTGTGTAGTTACTTTCTTCTAACGCATAATTATGAAGTATTTTATACGAAATACGTATTATGTGTATAATTTTGTGGTTATGTGTGTGAATGTGTATTCACTTTCTTCTAACTCATAGATATGATTTATTCTCTATGAGATATGTGTTTTGTGTGTGTGCCTCATCTGTTATGTGATATATGCGTTGATTAAAGCATGCTATACAGGTTTTTAAACTATGTATACAAATTGTATAATTTTTATCTACTAATATGTTGGGTAGAACATGGGTAGATAGTTGGTGTGTAATAAACAGATGAGAGGCCTCGTTGTTGTTTGATTTAGTCATCTAGCGGAGTTTAGATGACGACCACATACTTTTCTAGATAGTCTTGTGGAAACATTAGCAGGTTCGCCACCTGTAGGTGTTAATGAACTTGGGTGTTCATTCGCTGCACTCCATCCCCCTCATGGTTGCCTTATTTGACTTATATTGTTGAGGTACCCCCGTAGCATGTGTTGTCGCCCCGATGAAATATTCTTAGACTAGGTCCCTTAAGTTAGTTGTCTTAGGGACATTAAAGTGAGAATAACGGGAATGGGTAATTGGGTTATTGTTGGTTGGTGAAAATTAAATATGATATTTATTGTGGGTTGAAAACCCTATATGCTCACCAGGCTCCCAAGCCTTACCCACTCAGTTTTAATTGTATTACAGGAAGTGTCGCAAGGGCATGAGATGGATGAACCATCCAGTTGTTTTGTTTACAAGTCTGCATATGTTTATATTTGTTGAATGACTTGTAATGTATTCGTTTATGCTTATTGGTCTGTATCGGAACATGACACCCTGAGTTTTGATTATAATGAAAATACATTTCTTTTATGAAATGATTTGGTAAACATTGTTTTATCATGTTTTGTTTTTGGGAACAAATTCCGCAACTCTTTCAAATCAAAAGGATTTACTCTGAAAATATTTTAAAAAGCATAAATGAAAATCGGTCTTTTCTGGCCGAGATTTTGGGGATGTCACACTTACCATTTAAAAATCGTTATCTCTTGCCCCGCATTGACGATTTATTTGATCAACTTCAAGGAGCCAACTATTTCTCAAAGATAGATCTGCGATCCGGATATCATCAACTACGAGTGTTAGAGGAGGATGTTCCCAAGACAGCCTTCCGAACTCGTTATGGACACTACGAGTTTGTAGTGATGCCATTCGGATTAACTAACGCGCCCGCAGTATTCATGGATCTGATGAATATGGTGTGTCATCCTTATTTGGATCAGTTCGTCATCGTCTTCATTGATGACATACTCATCTACTCTCGAAGTAAGGAGGAGCATGGTCAACGTCTCCGTAAAATCTTAGAAACATTACGATCGGAGAAGCTCTACGCGAAGTTCTCAAAGTGCGAATTTTGGATTCGACGAGTCGAATTCTTGGGCCATGTAGTTAGCGAAGAAGGTATACACGTGGACCCTTCCAAAATTAAGGCCATCGAGAACTGGTTAGCACCAAAGACATCTACTGAAATTCGTCAATTTCTAGGTCTAGCTGGCTACTATCGCAGGTTCATTCAGAACTTCTCCAGCATAGCGAAACCCCTTACAACCCTGACCCAGAAAGGCGTGGCCTTCGACTAGGAAGAGAAACAGGAAAGAGCGTTCCAAACGCTCAAACGAGCCTTGTGCACCGCCCCGATACTATCCCTTCCCGAAGGAATAGAAGACTTCAATGTCTATTGCGATGCATCCAATCAAGGACTCGGATGTGTTCTGATGCAGCGAGGTAAAGTCATCGCCTATGCCTCGAGACAGTTAAAGACACATGAGGTTAACTACACAACCCACGATCTTGAACTAGGAGCGGTGGTGTTCGCTTTGAAGATCTGGCGACATTACCTGTATGGTACAAAAAGCACGATCTTACAGACCATAAGAGTCTACAACACATTTTCGACCAGAAAGAGCTCAACATGAGACAACGATGGTGGGTCGAGCTGCTTAGTGATTACGAGTGCGAAATTCGTTATCATCCGGGTAAAGCCAATGTAGTAGACGACGCCCTAAGTCGAAAAGAATATACCAGTCGTAGAGTCAAATAATTGACTCTAACTATCCATTCACACTTCTCCACGCAAATAAAGGAGGCTCAGCTCGACGCTTTGAAACCTGAAAACGTGGCTGGTGAATCCCTTAGAGGGATGGATAAGAACCTAGAAGCCAAGGGTGGCGGAGCCTTATACCTCATGGATCGGATCTGGACACCGAAACACGGTGGCTTCAGAGACTTGGTCATGACAGAAGCTCACAACACTCGTTATTCCGTCCACCCGGGTTCAGATAAGATGTATCTGGATCTTAAAAAGTTATACTGGTGGCCTAACATGAAAGCAGATATTGCTACCTTCGTGAGTAAATGCCTTACTTGCGCAAAGGTCAAGGTTGAATACCAGAAACCCTCCGGTCTTCTACAACAACCGGAGATACCAGAATGGAAGTGGGAGCGGATCACTATGGACTTCTTAACCAAGTTGCCCAAGACGACGGGTGGACTTGATTCCATATGGGTCATCGTCGATAGACTGACCAAGTCTGCACACTTCCTACCGATCAAAGAAACAGACAAGATGGAGAAACTTACCAGAACTTACATTAGGGAGATTGTAAAGCTGCACGGTGTTCCTTTATCTATCATCTCAGACCGAGATAGTAGATTCACTTCGAGGTTCTGGCAGTCATTACAAAATTCCCTAGGAACTAGGCTGGACATGAGTACAGCCTACCATCCACAGACCGACGGGCAAAGTGAGAGAACTATCCAAACCTTAGAAGATATGTTGCGTGCATGTGTGATTGACTTTGGAAAAGCTTGGGATACCCATTTACCTCTTGTCGAGTTTTCCTACAACAACAGTTATCACACGAGCATAAAGGCAGCTCCATTCGAGGCCCTTTATGGCCGAAAGTGCAGATCCCCTCTGTGCTGGGCTGAGGTGGGTGATACCCAGTTAGCTAAGGAACGAGCTCCCGAAAGCACTCTCACGGGTCCGGAGATCATTCGGGAAACGACAGAGAAGATCGTTCAAATTCGTGAACGATTGAAAGCCTCTAGAGACCGATAGAAAAGCTATGCTGACAAGCGTAGGAAACCATTGGAGTTCCAGGTAGGCGACCGAGTCCTACTGAAGGTCTCACCCTGGAAGGGCTTGATACGCTTTGGAAAGCGTGGGAAGCTTAATCCAAGATACATAGGGCCTTTCGAGATTCTTGCGAGAATCGGTCCTGTAGCTTACAAACTCAATCTACCGCAAGAACTCAGTAACGTACATCCTACCTTCCATGTGTCAAACTTGAAAAAGTGTCTATCCGATGAGATTCTTGTTATTCCACTCGACGAGATCGATATCAACGAGAGCCTCAACTTCGTGGAGGAACCAGTAGAAATCATGGACCGAGAGGTCAAGCAAACCAAGCAAAGTCGCATCCCCATCGTGAAGGTCCGCTGGAATGCAAAGCGAGGACCTGAATACACCTGGGAACGCGAAGATCAGATGAAACACAAGTACCCACACCTGTTTCCCTAATCCACAAGCGTTTTCTTACTTTAAATTTCGGGACGAAATTCCCTCTAACGGGGGAATGATGTGACAACCCGATATTTCAACTCTTTGTAATGACCTAAAAGGGTCAAGTATTGTAACCACTTTTGAGTTAATAAAATTTACTTTGATAATAAAGTGTCCAAAAAGTTTCTATTTAAATTTCCTTCTATGTTTAAATGTCATTAAACCATGATCGTACGTAAAAAGAATGCCCAAATCCGGCTTCGTATATTGAAGTTAAGATTTTTCCAAGTTTGGCTTAGCAACAGACAACTAAAAACTCGAATCGGAGATCGTGCGACTTTTGGCCGGAATGACCTAAACGAGAATCGAAGGTTTCGACAATGGTATTTCCGCGGTAAAAAGTCTGGCAAAAACCGACGTCAGATAAAGAAGTTATGAATTTTCAAAGAAATTCCTTAATCACGACATTTTATAAATAAATAATAAAAATAATTTTGGAATTTGCCAACGGAATCTAAATGAAAGTTGTAGAGCGTAGTCTCACCTACGCGTGGATATAAAGACCATCGAAAACGGAGTTCGTATGAAGAAGATATGAATTTTTGAAGTTTATTAAATAAATTATATATAAAAATAAATCAAAAATCCGGTAATGTCCGAAGAAGGAGTCAGTGTCCTCATCCGAATTACGCGCTGCGTAACCCAGTACGCCCCGCGTACCCGAGGGCCTTGGTCTCGGACCGTCCACATCGCCCCTATGCGAAGCTACCCCCTTTCCGTCCCATCCGAAGCCGAGGTAGTCGAGGACTCGGTCATGCATGACGTACGCGTACGCGCTGCGTACGAGCGTACGCCCCACGTACCGAGGCTTCTCAGACCCCCTATAAATAGAATGCGAGGGTTTCCGGAAAAATTGCTCATTTCTTCTCATTTCTCTTGCGTTTTGCCTCGTTTTCCGTGCCCGTTCAAACCCGAAGCCCTGGTCATTTTGCTCAAGTCCCGAAGGTCGATTTTACTCCCGAGATTCCCGAGAATCCCGAGAAAAATCCGTTTCTCGAGACGAAACTCTGCCCGGTTTTCCATCTCGCTATCTTCAAACTTTCAAGTGAGTTCATACCCCTAATCAATATTTTAAATGATTTTAAATGCTTTAATGGGGGGGGGGGGATACAAGTAAAAACAAACATGTTATTGAATCATTGATATGTATTTTATAACTATGTTTGTAATTTAACAGATTTCACATGCTACAAAATGTGATGCATGAAATGATTTTACATCTTTCATTTAGTTTCCCACACCCTTGAGTAGTAAGAGTGTATAAACCTACATGATCAACCAGTTATATTACAGTAAATTATCATAGGGATAATTTGAAGATATCAAACATTATTTCTATTACAAGGAATCACACAAGAGTCAGTTCATTCATGAGTCTATACTAGTACATTTCCTGATACATGAGTACTTACAGATGCTTACCTGATACATGAATGTGTTCACATATACTTACCTGTTACATGGACACACATACACGAATGCCATACAGGAACACTTTTACATAGGTGCATTATCCTGTATTCACTTACCTGGATACTTGTACTAAGGACTACGAGGATGATTTATTAGTACTTACTGTGTAAATTGTCTTTCCTATCTCGGTTCAATGGGATAGCTAGGCGGGACTTACCATTCCGAACCCCACTGATTAGCACCAGTGGTCGATGACCGTCTACGGAGGTATAAGGTTACTATTTATATTAGGTAGATCGATTGAGACTAACCCTTCCACCCACCTGCTGCTGCTACAAAGGACAATTGGACAATCTTCGGATGTTCATTAGGTTATACATTTCGCTTAATGCGATGCTGTGTTGGTCCTAGTATCCAGTGACAACACTTATAGTAGTACATTTTCCTGTTTACTTTATTTTGTGATACATTCACATAAACGATAAGTTAGACTAAGCACTTTTAGTACTAGTCACCACAAAGGAAAAACTATCATTTTACAAACAGAACATTCGGGTTGATATGTGCATAATTAGTCCATATTAAGTATACATTTTTATTCATTTATTAGTCTAATTATCACATATTATGGACAAAAGGTACTTAAAAGTGTTAAATTATGTTTTTCATTCCAAAGATGAAGCTCGGAAGCGAAAGGAAGCAGGAAAAACAGTTAGAAGATCGAGAATGGAATAAAGAAGGAAAACACTTTAAAAGGCACCTACTTGGCGAGTCATATCGTCTACTCGGCGAGTCCAATCGAAGGATCGAGAAGATAATGACTCGGGATTCCAGAGAGTTATCGCAATACGGGGAATGTGAGAGGGACTCGACGAGTCACCACTTGACTCGACGAGTCGATTCGTATATTTATAGATAATTCCACAGATCGATAAGAGAGAGTTCTGGGACGATTCAGAAGTATCTTGCTACGATTGAGAAGCCTGAAAAACCCTAGAAGACGACGAAGGAAGCTAGAATTCAATTCCGGAGAGTAATTAAGGCAAAATTTCATCATTCCATTTATTCTTTTGTTTATTCATCATGACTAAGCAACTTGACTTTGATTGTTTGCTATTATTTACTTTAATTATGAGCTAAAACCTTTAGACTTTTGTTTGGGGATACAAAGTTGACAATATGGTTTGATTGATTGGTAGGATTAATTCCAAGTTGGTGAATTTTTGTTATTTTAGCTTGCTAAAGAACCTTGTGTGTGAATAATAACTAATTTTCTGTTAATAGGAAGATAATTGATTAGAATGAACATCTATTGATTATTGTCCTCATATGATATATTGTGACCACATAGTTATATGTCTAGGATTAATGAATATGAAACTAGAATTAATAAGAAAATTGAGTAAATTCATGTGCAAGCTTGTAAGATGACTATCAAACAAGAGGTTAATTAAAAAGACTAAATTAGTTAACTATTGCAAGTCTAACTTAACCCGAATAATTAATCTAGTAAATATAATTAAATTAGACAATTGGCCACTGTTTGAGTTAGTTTATTTGCTAAGGATTAGGGTAGTGAACACAAATCTAATCACTTGAATCGGTAACCAACGAAAGAATTAATCCATTGCACTATTACCTTGAAAATCAACCATAGAGTTAACCAAGTTGAACTAAACAGAAGTTCCTTTCCAATTATTGAATCTAGTTAAATCGTTATTTTCTAGCTTTAAATTAGTAATAATTAGTAAGTTTCTAGTCTTGTAAAACTAGAGAACAACCCCTGCTTCTTAATTAACTTAGATTAAATTAGTTTTTAGTTTAATTTGTCGTTCCCTGTGTTCGATACCCTGCTTATTTAGCTATACCACAATTGATAGGTTCACTGCCTTTTGTGTGTTATTTGATAATTAAAAGTAGGTTTAAAACTAGTGGGTTTTACACACATCATGTTTTTGGCGTCGTTGTCGGGGAACGGTTCTAAAATTAATAATAAAGTCTAGTTTAATCGATCCTTTGTGTGAGATTTATCTTACACAAAGTTATTTACAAAGCAAATCCAGTAAGTAGACTTAGTTTTATTACAATTCCGTTCTTTTTAACTAGAAAAGTTTCTTTTCTGTTTTTGCGTTGCACTCGTCGAGTGCACTCGTGTCGACTCGGCGAGTCCATCGCTGTTTTAGTCTTTATTTTTTTATTCCGTTTTTGTTCCTTTTACGCGTTTCGTTTCTTTTGTTTCGTTTTTTTTTCAGCTGCTTCATGACCCGAGATCGGACACACCTCTAGTACCACCTTTGGAAGACCCGGAATCCGCACTAAAGAGAAGCAAAGGAAAAGCCATAGGAGAAACCGCAACTTCAAAGAACTCACCACTCAAGAACTTGAAATCCGTTTTCAGCAAGAAGAAAAGCAGCAAATCAGGAGCATCCAATGCCTCGTTAACAATTGAAGAACCAATTCACGAAGATATAGAGTACGAGACCGAGGAAGAAGAAGAGCATATTTCCGAGCACGAAACCGATTCCGAGGAAGAGTTAGCTATCACTATGGCTAACATCGATGAAGTCCCCATGGGGGAGTGGAAGAAAAGGATGCGTGATGACACCGGGCCGGGACTTGTGCAACCCGCAATTCCTGCAACCGCCACTTTTGAACTAAAAGGTCATATTCTCGCCCAACTCAAAGAGATCCCTTTCTACGGAAAGGATCATGAAGACGCTTACAAGCATTTGGACAAAGTAAATGATGTGGTTGATTACTTCAACGTGCCTAATGTTCCACGCGAGACCCAGCTTCTTCGAATGCTTCCTGTCACCTTTAATGGAGCTGCAAAAGATTGGTTAAAGTCACTTCCTCCCGGATCAGTCACCACATGGGCCAAGATGAAGGAAGAATTCATAGACCATTTCTGCCCGCCCTCCAAGATAGCCAAGCTCAAGAAAACCATTGCCAACTTCAAGCAACAACTCGGCGAATCCCTTTATGAAGCTTGGGAACGATACAAAAGCCTACTTAGAAATTGCCCACACCACGACCTTAATAGCCAACAAGAGGTCTCCATTTTTTATGATGGAGTCAATGTCACCACAAGGCAATTGCTTGATTCTCAAGGCCCGCTTACAAAGAAGGCGCCCCCGGTAATTAAAGAATTAATTGAAGAATTCTCTAAGCACTCTAGAGATTACCACAATCCGAGAAACGAAGTAAGTCGAGGGGTAGTAAACGCGGCAAGTGATAGCATGGCAGCGGTGATAGCAAAGCTTGATAGTCTAGATCGAAGAATGACAAAAATGGATCAAGCAATCCATGCTATTAGGGTAGGATGCGAAAATTGTGGAGGGTCCCATCTCGCAAGGGATTGTGATTTGGATGAGAATGGAAATAAGAAAGCTCAAGTCTTCTATTCAAGTGGTGATCGGTATGATGAAAATTGGCGAAAACCTAAGAAGGATTGGCTACCATATGAGGAGTATAAGAAGGCAAGGGAGGAGAAATACAAACAGAAGGAGAGGGGACTATACCAAAAGGAAGAACCGGTAGAAAAGAAAGCCGATTTAGAAGACTTATTCACTAGATTCATAGCCGCGTCCGAAAAAAGACACAATGATCACGATGCTGCCATACACGAGACCAGAAACATGCTTAGGAATCAGCAAGCATCAATTCTCAACATTGAGAAATAGCTGGGGCAGCTTGCGCATCAAGTGAATGATAGAAGACCGGGTCAACTTCCAAGTAACACCGAGCCCAATCCAAGAATGGAGAACGTAAGTGTAATAGCCTCCAGTAGTGAAGAAAACGTTACAGAAGCACTAGGAATCTCCAAGAAGAAGGCAGAAAAGGAAGAAGAATCGGATCCAGCAAAACTCGATCCGACTCGCCGAGTCACTCAAATGGACTCGACGAATCCAATCGGGAATGAAAAAACTGCCAGTTTTCTAAAGCCATACAATCCTCCTCTGCCATACCCAATCAAAGCCATGCCTGCAGAAAGAGTAGAAGCATACAGAACCTTCATGGAGCATGTGAAAGCTTTACAAGTCAATATGCCATTTGTGGAAACAATGCTCCAGACACCCAAGTACTTCAACTTGCTCAAAAGTCTTTTCGCTGCCAGGAAGGATTTGGCTGAGGTCGCGGAAATATTGATGAATGAGCTGCCTGAAAAGAAGAGTGATCCGGGAAATATGGTAATTCCGTGCCAATTTGGTAATGAAGTTTTTACCCGAGCATTAGTTGATTCAGGTGCAAGTATTAACTTGATGCCCTATTCCTTCTATAAGAAGCTTAACTTACCAGCACCAAGGCCAGTCAATATGAGAATTCATTTGGCGGACAAAACGATAATTCATCCACAAGGCGTTTGTGAGGATCTCCTTATCAAAGTGGACAAGTTTAGTTTCCCAGTAGACTTCGTGGTGGTGGATATGGAAGAGGACCCCGCAATACCAATTATTTTGGGGAGATCATTCTTAAACACCGCGTGTGCGCTAATTGATATAAGTGAGTCTACATTGACATTGAGAGTAGGTGATGAGTCAGTGATGTTTAAAGCTATTCCAGAAGCCAAGCAAAAAGAAGAAAAGAAAGAAGAAATATCATTTATCCAATTGGATGATGAGATATTACAAAAAGAGCTTGAAATTTTGCTAAAAGAAGATCCAAGCAAGCTCTTGCTACACTCTGAAGAAAGTGGAGATGCTGTCAAAGACTTGGAGGAGTTAGAAAAGCTACTGGAAGGAGCCAACTCAGAAAACACTCCAGAATTGATGGAACCCGATCAGACTCGCCGAGTCATCTTGATGGACTCGACGAGTCCATTCGAACTTAATAAAAACCTAGCCAATGTTAATATGTTTGTTGAAAGTTCTGCACATACCATGGATTTAGTTACTATTTATGATTATTTGGAAGAACAAACAACAGAAGAAGGGAAAGAAATGGAAGTCCAATACACCGAGGTGGCATACCTTGATACAATTCCATTTGGAGAAGGGGTGAACACAGAAAAGGATGAAAACATAGAGGGAAGAAGGGTGGAAGCTGATCGACCATTCACTACTAAACCTAAAGCACGAGCCATTACAAAATATGAAGTGATTAAATTTAAAGAGAAGGATGTACAAGAGAAAGTAAAGAAGAAAGAGTTAAAAAACGAAAAGAGGAAAAGAGAAGCCCAAGCAGCTGAGGAGGATGCTGTGAAAAAGAAAAGAGACGAATTGAAAAGGGCTTACAAGAAAAAGATTCACGCCTACAAGACTAAGTACAAACCACAAAGGACTAGGCGTGCATTCCCGATGCCCGAAGATGACGAAACGTAGATGGGAAGGAGTCTAGCTAATGACTCCTTAAAAAGAAGCGCTTGGCGGGAGGCAACCCGTTATATAGAGTTTGCTTTCTTTTACTTTCTAGTTTTTTTTTTAATTTTTCTTTCGTTTTTAAAAAAAAATGTTAATTCTCCAATTCATCAGACGTTTCTGCTTGAGAGTGTGCATGGGCCAAGTGTGGGGTGAAATGATTTTAAATAAATAACAAAATTTCGAAAATCATTAATGTTTTACAAAAGACTCGCCGAGTCTGACCATGACTCGACGAGTATATATTAATTTCAGAAAAACTTTGACTTCGCGACTAGACTCGCCGAGTCTGACCCCGACTCGACGAGTCGGTTTTATTTACAGAAAAAAAATAATAATTTCGAAATTACTTTTACATCTGGTAACTAGGGTTTTAACCCTAAGAATCAGTTTTCACATACACACTCGCCGGGTGCGCCTCTTTCTCAAACTTCCTCTCAAGCTTTCAAGTTTTCTTCAAAATCTCTTCAAATTTCTCAAAGTTCAAACTAAAAGGTAACAACTTTCCTCTTGATTTATGTTAAGAACGTGATTATAAGGCCATCTATACCAGTAATTGCATGAAAAACCCGTTTTTGAAAAGTAATGAATTTCTAGGGTTTTGATTTTTCATGAATGATGTTGTTTTACAAAACCCTTGACGAAATTTCAAGGTTTCATGGCCTAATTTGCATCTACCCGTTGACTGACTCGTGCAGTTTGCGCGACTCGCCGAGTCATGCCTGGACTCGACGAGTCGATTCGGGATGTATATGCAAAATTGTTTTAATTATATTCTGTGTTTTCTGGGTTTTGGATCTTTGTTTTGCAGAAATCAAGTTCAGAAGAGGGCAAACTTCCAGTGGCCACCAAGGGGATTTTCCGTGGCTAAACTTCCCACAAATTGAGTCCGCTTCGACGTTGCGGAAATGGAAGAAGAAGTTGGCTGATATTAAGAAGAAGGAGGTCTATGTGCCCAACCGGATCGATTGGGAATGGTTGCAGAGTGTTCGCTATGAGGAGGAGTTAGCTCCTTATCTCTTGAAGGAGTTTCATCATGATGGCGAAACCATGGTGTGTGACGGGTGGAGCCGGGTATTTCGTATTCAAGAACCGGTGTATTTGGAGCTGTGTTTAGAGTTCTTTTCCACAGTGTCTTTCACCGGGGGAGTGGATGTCTTTCACCCAACAAGCTTCAGTTTCTGCCTTGGGGGAGAATTTCGTCACTGCTCAGTGGTAGATCTTGCATGCTGATTGGGAGTTTATGACCAGCCCTTGGTCTCAACACCCATCTTTCGGGCCTTTTTGGCACAAGCACATATGGCATTTTCTGAAGGAGTTACTAGTGTGGGCTGGTGGAATACCATTGGTAATAAAGTTTATATTCCAAAGTCGGTGCAAGAAGGGAGTATTCGATCCCCAACACATCGCCTCATTCACCGCCTCATTTCATCCACCATCAACCAACGAAAGGATGATGACAAGGTTTCCAACCTTGATGTCTTTTTCCTATGGAGCATTATTACACCCGACATTTTTTGCAACATTCCTTGGTGTCTTGCTTCATATCTTTCGGAGGGTGCGGTCAAGGATCGCAAGACTTCAAGAATAAATGGTGGGATGTTTGTCACCCGGTTGGCTAACTCATTCGGGTTGATGAACCGCGGTGCATGGAATTTTATGACTATGATCCCTACACGTCCGTTTAATCCTATTCTTTTCCGGAGAGCGAGAATCATTGAAGACTATGGTGGTGGCCACTATGCCATCCCAAATGATGATCCGGTGGTTGGTCCCGAGGCGCCGGGAAGACGGGTTCGTTCGAGGAGAGAGAGGGATATGGAGGAGGAGCCTCCGGTGATTCCGGTTGAGAGTGAAGATGTACCAATGGATTGGTACAATGTGGAGATGAGGCGACTCCAAGATCAAATGGCGAGGGGTCTGAATTTTAGCAACCAGTCTCACATTCGACTTTTTGAACACTTCAACATTCCACATATAGATGGTGGTAACTTTCCATACATTCCAACGTGGGAAGAGATGATAAATGCAAGGAGAAGTGGGGCTGGAGGAAGTGGAGTAGGGCATGATGATGATGATGATGAGGAAGATTGATTTTTATGCATTTTTTGTTGAACAATTTTTTAATTTTGTGTTTGTTTGTTTTGTTTGGTTTGATGTTTTTAAACTTGTTTTTGATGTCTAATTAATGTTTGATGTTTTGATAATTTTTCAGAATTGAATTAGGAATGCTAGCTTCAAATGGGTTTAGAGTTATAGAATTCAAGTGAGAAAGAGAGTCAAGGGAAAGGAGCATTAGAGTTAAAGTATTCAGTCCGGTCCTTAGAGATGTTGGCAAGGGAGTCTAGAAGTGAATAGAAAGTATAAAGAGTTTATTGGAAGCTGGATCATATGCAGAATTATATTATTTTCATTCAGTGACCAACTCGTCGAGTGCACTAAACTGACTCGACGAGTCGCCCTTAATTCTCACAAATGCGAAGATTTCCCGAAGTCACTCGACGAGTCGTTTGGTTTTATGTCAAAGGGGCTGCTGATTTGATGCTAATTGGAGTACCACTTGGCTATATATTCTTTCCATATTTATTCCTGAAGATTTTACACTGTTATCCACGTATTTGGAGTGACCCACACAAGACGAGACACCCAAGGCATGGTTACTATGTCTAAAGTCAATTGAAGTTGGAACTAGAATGAAAGTGATCAACCTATCCACTGCTATCCGAGGGTTTTTTGTTCCAATTCCCTCTTTAGTTTATTTTCTTATTATGCATAATATGCAATGAGGGCATTGCATCAAATAAGTGTGGGGTAGGGGGTTGGTTACATATTAGAAAATTTAGAAATTTAGAGTCTTAATTTAGGTTAATTTTAAAATTTTGCATACCAAAAAATTTACTTAGGATCTAAATTAGGAAATTTTGGTAAAAGTAATTAGGACTCCATGATAGAATTATGTTGATAATTGCATGATAACCCAAATGCTTAGTTGAGCCTATATACGTTCTAGTGCATTTGTGGCTTCCTTATTCTAGTGAAATCATGAGACAAAAACACAACCCTGCTCAGCCCGAGGGATGCAATATGTTTAGCAGCCTAAACCTGAAATGTATCCAGGAAAATTGTTATCGTTAGCCAATAAAGGTTGAGATTGAGCGCCCCTGCTTAAGCATGTAGGGATTTGAGTGAAAAAAGAAAAAAAGTGAGGTACATGTATAAAAAAAAAGAATTACAAAAGAAATTGTATGAATTTTGGAGCGAGTAAAGTGAAGATCAAAAGATCAAAATTCCAAGAAATCCAAAAAAGTTGAAGATACCCGAAAATCAAACAATAAAGGTGGTGAATTCAAAGAGATTAAAGCAAATATCGAAGAAGAGATGAATTCAAAAGAGCTCCATAGTGGTATCAAAAGTGTAATTCTAGATTATGTATGCTTGGGTTGCTCAAATAAAAATACCTTGAGGGTAAAGAGGTTTTCTGCGGATGGATTCGGAGGGTTGCATAAAATGAGCATAGTTCGGGGTGAGTGGGCAAGTGTTTATGAGGATTGTGAGTATTTGGAGTATGGGAGGTTTATAGGAAAAATTTTAGACACAAATGCATGCGTTGCGGTCTTGGCATAATGGCTGGGTTAGATTGGAGTTGTTATATATGATTCTAATGTGCTTAAAATTCAGTTTTGCTTGGGGGAAAGCAAAAGACAAGTGTGAGGTATTTTGATATGTGCATAATTAGTCCATATTAAGTATACATTTTTATTCATTTATTAGTCTAATTATCGCATATTATGGACAAAAGGTACTTAAAAGTGTTAAATTATGTTTTTCAGTCCAAAGATGAAGCTCGGAAGCGAAAGGAAGCAGGAGAAACAGTTAGAAGATCGAGAATGGAATAAAGAAGGAAAACACTTTAAAAGGCACCTACTCGGCGAGTCATATCGTCTACTCGGCGAGTCCAATCGAAGGATCGAGAAGATAATGACTCGGGATTCCAAAGAGTTATCGCAATACGGGGAATGTGAGAGGGACTCGACGAGTCACCACTTGACTCGACGAGTCGATTCGTATATTTATAGATAATTCCACAGATCGATAAGAGAGAGTTCTGGGACAATTCAGAAGTATCTTGCTACGATTGAGAAGCCTGAAAAACCCTAGAAGACGACGAAGGAAGCCAGAATTCAATTCCGGAGAGTAATTAAGGCAAAATTTCATCATTCCATTTATTCTTTTGTTTATTCATCATGACTAAGCAACTTGACTTTGATTGTTTGCTGTTAATTAAAAGTAGGTTTAAAACTAGTGGGTTTTACACACATCACGGGTCTTGGTAGAAGACTACACTTCATACTTATAAAACATTCGGGTCTTGGTAGAAGACTACACTTCATACGTACAGAACATTCGGGTCTTGGTAGAAGACTACATTTCATACTTATAGAAAATAAGGGTTTTTCTAGGGATTTCATACTTACCTCAACATTTCCATTTAAAGGTTTTCATGGCCTTCATAACAGATTTTCACAAACAAGGCAATGACACTATTATACTTATGAATTCACCAGCTTTAAAGTTGATACTCGCTTTCAAAATAACTTGTATTCTCAGGTCATCAGTAGACAGGTACGGAGGCCAGGTTTTGAGAAGACGGAGCAGACAAGTCTCGTCTTTTATTTTGATTGTATATTTTTGGTGTCTTATTACAATGAAAGAACACAAATGTATTAAACTTTACTTATAATGCAATGGATGATGTTGTTGCTTGTTTATTATATTACACTGTTGTGATACTGTACATGACGTCCTCCACCCCTGAACGTTTCCGCCATTCTTGGTTTTGGGGTGTGACACATAACAATTGCATACACAACATATCAACAATATTAGGCATCCAAGGCACCCTTAGAGCCCAAGGAAACCCTATGAGCATCTAGATTTCGTTCAACCCCCCCCCCCCCCCCCCCCCCCTTAGGGAGGTTATAAAGTTGCCCAATGCTCAACTATTAAACATTGTCACCTTTAGTCCATACAATTTCAGTTAATTCCTTTAATCCCAAAATTAATTTCTGATTAAATATTAATTAAACAAAATGATTTCTAATCAATATATTATTTCCTTTACACATTAATTAATCATTTATTTTGATTTCTAATTAATTTATTAACTAAGTAATAAATTAATAAATCCTTTTTCTCTCTCTAAAAGTTTATCCTATTTAATTGGCAGATTTGAAGGCAACCCAAAAGGACATTGTTACTATCAGTTCAAGTTTATACCAATTATAGTTATGGGCTTAGACACCTATTTCAACAGTCTCCCACTTGGATAATTCTAGTAACTATAACTACAAGTATAACTACCAAATTGATTAGCAAATTGTAGCTATCAAAAGCTGTTGTCGAACTCTGACCTAGTCGGTTACGTATCCTTAGATAAGGGATGTTGGACACATGGTTAACCCCCCGGTACATTACGTGTATGAGAGTGAGGGGCAAACCCTAAATTTTAGGGTTTTCACCCTATTTAAACACCATATGTCCCAAGGCTCTCTCATTATCAGCATCCATTGCCCCTTTAAGCACTATCTCGAAACCCTAACCCTATTCTAGAGAGAGTTAAGCCTTGTGTGTGTTTGGTTGATCGTGAAGAAGAAGAAGCTTGGTGAAACAGCATTAATCAAGTAGGAGCTTGTAGATCTACGGTTTACTCATCTTCCTCAACTTCTTAGAGGTGTAAAGTCTTGACCTTGGTTATTCTATGCTTAGACTATAACTATTTGAGGTTTTAGCATATTTTGGTCTCATGAATGAGGTCTTGTGAGTAAATGTTACTTTAGAAGCTATGAGATGTTCCTTTTGATGTTACTGAGCTTCCTAGTCCATAAAGTTTGCATCTCGATGGTTGTAGATCAGCCATGCATGAGTTAATGATCATTTGATGGAAGTAGAATGCTAAATCTAAGGTTTGAATCTCTTTGATCCATACAAAGGAATCAAGTTAGTGACTTTATCGTTTAAGACGTCCCCCAAGAGCCGGATCTGCAAAATGGACGCGTGGACTTAATGCATTAAGTGTGTAACGGTGTTTTGGCTATCTAGATCACACGTCGGGCGTACATAAGCATGCGATAAGCATACGTTCCTGAGTCCTCAATTTACTTTGGTGAAAGTTAGTACGTGAGGCGTACTGGTGGCACGCTTAACGTACTCACTAGTAGCCCCTTTAGGTTTTAGGATGTTTGGGCCATTATTGGGCCTTATGCCTTTTAGGGCCATTGTTGGTGTAACAGCCCGGAATTTGTAGGTATTGTGATAATTATGTTTTTGGGATGTTTTAGAGGGGACTCGGCGAGTTGGAGCCTAGACTCGCCGAGTAGGATCGCGGACCTGGTCGCGGGTTCGCGACTGGACTCGACGACTCCGGATATGGACTCGGCGAGTCTGCGCTGTTCAGCGAAAACCCTAACCGTTTAGGTTTGGGACGTATATAAGGGACTTATTGGCCGTCATTGTTCACTTTAGCCTTCTGAGAGAAACCCTAATTCGATTGTGTGCATCCGGAGCAAGGTTGAAGGCCATTGTTGATTTTGGAGGAGTTGTTGTGCAAGGAAGAGAAGGCTTGGTGAAGGGAACAACAAGAGAAGTCACGTTCTGAGGATTGGGGACACAGAGGGCACATTATTCAGGTAATAATTCGAATTACATTCTTCTATGTTGATGTGTATATGGATTTAGGGTTTATGGAACCCTTTTGTGGCTAGATTGAATGTTACCTTAGTCCCCAAACGATTGGAACCCTGTATTGGGACCTTTAGAGGTCCAGAATGTCCCATGCCTGAGCATTTCGGGAATCAATGGAGGTTTTGGATTGGAATCCTTATGCCTTAGGTCAAAATGTAAATTATGAGTCATGGGGTGTATCATGAGCACCGAAATGAGGACCTTACGTGATGGATCAGTCTAGGAAGGCCAGACCTATGAATGGTCGGAGCAGTTCTGACCTTAGAAAGCAGTTTGAGCGGTTGCATGGCATGGACTTGCCGAGTCCGATGAACAGACTCGGCGAGTAGCTTGAAGATTTACTGGAACTCGTCGAGTTGTTCTTCAGACTCGGCGAGTCGAGTCGGGGTGGCCCCGCGATTCTTCCAGGAGAAACTTGTCGAGACAAGGAGGATACTCGACGAGTAGAGAGGGGATCTTAGAGAATTGGTGAGGACGTCTCGACTCGCCGAGTCGCCCTAGCACTCGCCGAGTCAGGTCAAGCTGACCGTTGTCCGTTGACCAGAGTTGACCTATGTTTGACCTCTTAGGGATAATCAAGCTTAGAGGATAAAAGTGTTAATAAGAGATGTATGATGTTATAGGGAGATTGTAGCTCGGTGGATCGAGTACGAGTGACTTCGGGATTTGTTAGCTTTCGACATTCATGAGGTGAGTCTTCTCACTATACTGTACCCGGAAGGGTTTGACTGTATGACCGGAAGGTCAGATATGATATGTGATATGTATGCTATATGTGGTGAGTTATTTGTTATATGTGCTATGTATGTCATGGGCCGGAAGGCGATTATATTATGGGCCGGAAGGCAATATGTTATGGGCCGGGAGGCAATATGTTGTGTGATGGACCGGAAGGTCGGCGTGGGTAGGGCCGGAAGGTTTACCCAGCAGGGACGGAAGTCCCCTGAGACACATGGACCGGAAGGTCAGGGCCTGGAAAGGCGTATGTGCGTAAGTTGTATATTGGGGAACTCACTAAGCATTTATGCTTACAGTTGTTATGTATGTGTTTCAGGTGTTAGCGAGGACCGTGGGAAGGCGCCGGCGTGATCTGTACACACTGAAGGATGTTTTGTGATCTTGGGATTTGGATGACTTGTATTTTGATATGACACTTGAAATGTTTATGCCTTGTTTTGAATGAAAATAACTTATTTCGAAATGAAAAATTTGTTTGAAAATTTACGTTGTTACAATTGGTATCAGAGCCTTGGTTTGAGGGATTCGGGTGCACCTTCGGGGGTAACTGAACTCAAACCGAGGATTTGGGGAAAATTTTTTAAATAAAGACATAAACTTTTATAAATGATTTTGTGGTAAACAAGAAAGAAGCAGTGTGTACGACCAGTCAGCGCCCGAACGGTAAAGATCCCCAGAATACCTTACAATGTTATGATATGAGATGAGTTATGATATGAATTGTATGCATGCTAGAAGACTAGGTATTCATGATAGGACTAGAGTGGCCTGATTTGTGATGCCTTAGTCTAGGGAATTTGCCGGTATGAGATGCTTGATAGCGTGCAGGTAGATAGTGCATATCAAAAGTAGAGTACTCGCTATCCGGGGTTTGGGGAGGAAGATTTTGGACGAATGCTGATACGGTGTGGTCGGTAGTATTGGGCCCATACTACCGAAGGCACCGGGTCAGTGAAAGACCCAAGTAAGAATCCCTAGATATCGGAGACTGAGTAGGGTTGCGTTATCGAGTGCGATTATACTCGATGGAGTCTCTGATAGTTTTATGTTGTATTTCAGAGACATCATGGTTAGACCACGCCACGGAGCGAGTTCGAGCGGTGCGAGTGACGAGGAGATTCGTCAGATGATTCATGAGGAGGTGGCTGCAGCGATCCGGGCTGAGATTCCGGAGATGTTTGGGTCTATTAAGACCACCCTGATGGAGATGTTTGAGGAGCGGTACGCCGCACTGACTGAAGCTACAGCCGCTGCAGCTACCGCAGCTGTGGCCGCTGCCAGGCCACAGGGGGGTGACTCGTTGCTGTTCCGGGAGTTCAGCAACACGAAGCCACTTGAGTTCGATGGGACGCAGGATCCGATTGCTGCGATGAGGTGGATCGCTGATATTGAGGGGTGCTTCTACACTTGTTCATGTCCGGAGCACCTGAGGGTACGGTTCGCTTTGAACCAGCTCCGTCTGGGAGCGAAGGATTGGTGGAAGTTCGTGACGGCGAACTTCACCTTGGCAGAGATTTCAGTATTGACATGGGAGGAGTTTACTGCTATGTTCCGAGACGAGTACGTTCCCCCGGTGGAGAGGGAACGATTGGTGCAGGAGTTCTTGACCCTCAAGCAGGGTACTGATTCGGTTGCGGTGATCACGCGGAAGTTTCATGAGAGGGCGATGTTCTGCCCCGAGCTGGTGTCCACAGAGCAGGCTCGGATGAGCCGGTATTTGGGTGTTTTGAGGAGGGATATCCGGGAGTTTGTGTCAAACTCCACCTATCATACCTTTGCTGAGCTTCAGACGAATGCCAGGAAGCGCGAGATCGAGTTGGAGACCCAGGCCAGGGAGGAGGCCGAGTCTCAGCGGGTGGACAGGCGGCCGGCTCAGTCTCAGCCGGCAGCCAAGCGGACCAAGTCCGCCGATTCGAGGACGGGAGGTCTGAAGGGCCGCACTTGCGGAAAGTGCGGCAAGGGTCAAGATGGGGCGTGTCGATCTGGTGCTTGCTACAAGTGTGGCAAGGAGGGGCACATTGCTAGGGAGTGCCCCAAGGGGTTTACAGTTTGCTTTCATTGCAACCAGACAGGCCATCGGAAGGCCGAGTGCCCTCAGCTTCTTCAGGGATCTGCACCTACTGCCAGAGCCACTGCGACTCGACCAGTGAAGGCCGAGGCCCCGAGGGCTCGTGGGAGAGCCTTTCAGCTGACTGCGGAGGAGGTCCGCGCTGCGCCCGATGTTGTGGCAGGTATGCCGTATTTTATGTATTTATTTTGATGTCGCGATGTTATGCTTATGTTATGATATACGTAGGTACCTTCCTTGTGAACTCTATGCCTGCTTTAGTATTATTTGACTCGGGTGCGAGTAGGTCCTTTGTATCTTTGGCTTTTAGTCAGCATATCAGCGTTATTCGTGAGTCGTTGAGTTGGCCTCTGAGAGTTTCTATAGCTGACGAGAGAGTGATTTGTGCCACGGAGGTTCTCCGGGGATGTGAGTTAGAGATTTTCGGGGTCGAGTTTCCGATTGATCTGATTCTTATTGCGATGGGTGATGTCTGTGTCATCGTGGGCATGGACTGGTTGAGCCGATTCGGCGCCGTCATCGACTGTGAGCGTCAGCTGGTGACTATACGAGACCCTAGTGGGGGAGTTCTTTCGGTGTACGGCGAGGGTACTCGTTCGGGATCAGCTTTTGTTCAGCCGCTAGGGCGAGGCAGTGTCTACAGCAGGGCTGCAAGGGTTTTGTGGCGTATGTGATGGATACGCGGGAGGCTTCCGAGAGACCGAGATCAGTTGAGGAGGTCCCAGTGGTGCGTGAGTTTCTAGATGTTTTCCCCGAGGAGCTGCCGGGAGTACCTCCTGTGAGGCAAGTAGAGTTTGGTATAGATCTGGTTCCGGGGGCCGCGCCTATCGCTAAGGTGCCTTATCGTCTCGCACCTCCAGAGATGCAAGAGTTGTCCTCGCAGCTTCAGGAGTTGCTGGGGAAGGGATTCATTCGGCCGAGCAGCTCGCCGTGGGGAGCACCTATTCTGTTCGTCAAGAAGAAGGATGGTTCACACCGGATGTGCATTGATTACCGGGAGTTGAACAAGTTGACGGTCAAGAACCGTTACCCATTACCGAGGATCGATGATTTATTCGATCAGTTGCAGGGGGCATCTTGGTTTTCCAAGATCGATCTGAGGTCGGGATACCATCAGGTGAGAGTGCGGGATGAGGACGTCCAGAAGACAGCGTTTAGGACGCGATATGGGCATTATGAGTTCGTGGTGATGCCTTTCGGGCTCACCAATGCCCCGGCTGTGTTTATGGATCTCATGAACAGGGTATGCCGGCCGATGTTGGATCGGTCAGTGATTGTATTTATCGACGATATTCTAGTATGTTCAAGATCTAGAGAGCAACATGAAGAACATTTGAGGGAGGTCCTTGGGGTTTTGAGATCGGAAAAGCTTTATGCAAAGTTCTCCAAATGTGATTTCTGGTTGCGGGAGGTCCAATTTCTAGGACATGTTGTTAATCAGGAGGGGATATTGGTCGATCCGGCCAAGGTTGAGGCGGTAATGAGTTGGGAGGTGCCGAAGTCACCCTCTGAGATCAGGAGCTTCCTTGGGTTGGCAGGATATTATCGGAGATTCATTAAGGATTTCTCCAAGATCGCAGTGCCGCTCACCAGATTGACCCGGAAGGGTGTTGCATTCTCATGGGGAACCGAGCAGCAGACCTCCTTTGAGACACTTCGCCAAAGGTTGTGCGAAGCCCCGGTATTAGCTCTCCCGGAAGGGATGGAAGATTTTGTAGTATATTGCGATGCATCGATCTCCGGGCTGGGTGCAGTGTTGATGCAGAGGGGTCATGTGATAGCTTATGCGTCGAGGCAGCTGAAGCCTTATGAGGCGAGATATCCCACGCATGATTTAGAGTTGGGGGCAGTAGTGTTCGCTCTCAAGATTTGGCGTCACTACCTGTATGGGGTTCGATGTACGATATACACTGACCATAAGAGCTTGAAGTACTTGATGGATCAGCCCAACCTAAATATACGTCAGAGGAGGTGGTTGGATGTGGTCAAGGATTATGATTGTGAGATCCTGTACCACCCAGGCAAGGCTAATGTGGTAGCCGATGCATTGAGCCGCAGGGCGGAGAGCACTCCATTGCGAGATGTATGTTTAAGATTGACTGTGATGACTCCAGTATTGGATGCTATTCGTGGGGCACAGGCCGAGGCTGTGCGACCAGAGATGCAGAAGAAAGAGCGGGTCGTTGGGTTAATTTCAGAGTTCGTTAAGGATGGACGAGGGCTTCTGACGTTTCAGGGTCGGATTTGGGTACCGTTCGTGGGTGGTACGCGTATTACTTTGATGGAAGAGGCTCATCGATCGAAATTCTCGATCCATCCCGGGGCTACGAAGATGTATTTGGATTTGAGGAAAGAGTATTGGTGGCCCTGTATGAAGAGGGACATCGCATGGTTCGTTGAAAGGTGTTTGACCTGCCGTAGGGTTAAGGCCGAGCACCAGAGACCGCATGGTAAGTTGCAGCCATTGGAGGTTCCCGAGTGGAAGTGGGAACAGATCACTATGGATTTCATCACCAAATTACCGAGGTCTGCCAGAGGATTCGATGCCATTTGGGTGATTGTGGATAGGTTGATGAAGAGTGCACACTTCCTTGCCATCAGTGAGAGTTCTTCAGCAGAGAAGTTAGCGGAGATATATGTGAGAGAAGTGGTATCTCGGCATGGGGTGCCGATCTCGATTGTTTCAGACCGTGATGTGCGCTTCACTTCTAGGTTCTGGAAGAAATTCCATGAGGAGCTGGGTACTAAATTGCATTTTAGTACCGCATACCATCCCCAGACAGACGGTCAGAGCGAGCGGACGATTCAGACGCTGGAGGACATGCTTCGAGCGTGTGTGTTAGACTTCGGGGGTAGCTGGGAGGCGTATTTACCCTTGGCAGAGTTTTCCTACAACAACAGCCATCATTCGAGCATTGGTATGCCACCTTTTGAGCTGTTGTATGGTAGGAGGTGTCGGACCCCCATTTGTTGGGGAGAAGTGGGACAGAGAATGATGGGCAGCACGGAGATCGTGCTCCAGACGACAGAGCAGATTCAGCAAGTTAGACAGAGGTTATTGACCGCCCAGAGCCGACAAAAGAGTTATGCAGACAGGCGCCGATCCGAGATTGAGTTTCAAGTCGGCGACTTCGTTCTCCTGAAGGTCTCTCCTTGGAAAGGAGTGATTCGATTCAGGAAGAGGGGCAAGTTGGGGCCCCGGTATATTGGGCCATTTCGTGTGATTGCAAGGATAGGCCGGGTAGCCTATCGTTTGGAGTTGCCAGCGGAGTTGGGGCAAATCCACGACACTTTTCATGTGTCGCAATTGAGGAAGTGCATAGCCGATGAGTCGGCAGTGGTTCCATTAGAGGATATTCAGGTGGATGCGAGACTGAATTACGCCGAGAGACCAGTGGCCATCAGGGATCGGAAGATCAAGGTTCTGAGGAACAAGGAGGTACCTCTAGTGTTGGTTCAGTGGCAACACCGGAAGGGATCGGAAATGACTTGGGAGCCGGAG
This sequence comes from Lactuca sativa, assembly GCF_002870075.4. NCBI lineage: Eukaryota > Viridiplantae > Streptophyta > Magnoliopsida > Asterales > Asteraceae > Lactuca > Lactuca sativa. The sequence continues at coordinate 33,083,413 of NC_056630.2, read as the reverse complement.
CGTGAGATGCGGGAGCAGCATCCGGAGCTATTTTCAGAGTGAGACTTCGAGGGCGAAGTCTAGTCCTAGTGGGGGAGAGTTGTAACAGCCCGGAATTTGCAGGTATTGTTATAATTATGATTTTGGGATGTTTTAGAGGGGACTCGGCGAGTTGGAGCCTAGACTCGCCAAGTAGGATCGCGGACCTGGTCGCGGGTTCGCGACTGGACTCGACGAGTCCGGATATGGATTCGGCGAGTCTACGCTGTTCAGCGAAAACCCTAACCGTTTAGGTTTGGGACGTATATAAGGGACTTATTGGCCGTCATTGTTCACTTTAGCCTTCTGAGAGAAACCCTAATTTGATTGTGTGCATCTGGAGCAAGGTTGAAGGCCATTGTTGATTTTGGAAGAGTTGTTGTGCAAGGAAGAGAAGGCTCGGTGAAGGGAACAACAAGAGAAGTCATGTTCTGAGGATTGGGGACACAGAGGGCACATTATTCAGGTAATAATTCGAATTACATTCTTCTATGTTGATGTGTATATGGATTTAGGGTTTATGGAACCCTTTTGTGGCTAGATTGAATGTTACCTTAGTCCCCAAACGATTGGAACCCTGTATTGGGACCTTTAGAGGTCCAGAATGTCCCATGCCTGAGCATTTCGGGAATCAATGGAGGTTTTGGATTGGAATCCTTATGCCTTAGGTCAAAATGTAAATTATGAGTCATGGGGTGTATCATGAGCACCGAAATGAGGACCTTACGTGATGGATCAGTCTAGGAAGGCCAGACCTATGAATGGTCGGAGCAGTTCTGACCTTAGAAAGCAGTTTGAGCGGTTGCATGGGATGGACTCGCCGAGTCCGATGAACAGACTCGGCGAGTAGCTTGAAGATTTACTGGAACTCGTCGAGTTGTTCTTCAGACTCGGCGAGTCGAGTCGGGGTGGCCCCGCGATTCTTCCAGGAGAAACTCGTCGAGACAAGGAGGATACTCGACGAGTAGAGAGGGGATCTTAGAGAATTGGTGAGGACGTCTCGACTCGCCGAGTCGCCCTAGCACTCGCCGAGTCAGGTCAAGCTGACCGTTGTCCGTTGACCAGAGTTGACCTATGTTTGACCTCTTAGGGATAATCAAGCTTAGAGGATAAAAGTGTTAATAAGAGATGTATGATGTTATAGGGAGATTGTAGCTCGGCGGATCGAGTACGAGTGACTTTGGGATTTGTTAGCTTTCGACATTCACGAGGTGAGTCTTCTCACTATACTGTACCCGGAAGGGTTTGACTGTGTGACCGGAAGGTCAGATATGATATGTGATATGTATGCTATATGTGGTGAGTTATTTGTTATATGTGCTATGTATGTCATGGGCCGGAAGGCGATTATATTATGGGCCGGAAGGCAATATGTTATGGGCTGGGAGGCAATATGTTGTGTGATGGACCGGAAGGTCAGCGTGGGTAGGGCCGGAAGGTTCACCCAGCAGGGACGGAAGTCCCCTGAGACACATGGACCGGAAGGTCAGGGCCTGGAAAGGCGTATGTGCGTAAGTTGTATATTGGGGAACTCACTAAGCATTTATGCTTACAGTTGTTATGTATGTGTTTCAGGTGTTAGCGAGGACCGTGGGAAGGCGCCGGCATGATCTGTACACACTGAAGGATGTTTTGTGATCTTGGGATTTGGATGACTTGTATTTTGATATGACACTTGAAATGTTTATGCCTTGTTTTGAATGAAAATAACTTATTTCGAAATGAAAAATTTGTTTGAAAATTTACGTTGTTACAGTTGGGCTTTAGGTCTCTTGGGCCTTTCCAGGCCTTAGGTATTTTGGGCTTGGTCCATGGGTTGAGAGGCCCACTAACGGAAGGGTAAAATGGTCTTTTACCGCTTAGCATGTTAGATGGTAGGCTAGACCTTTTATGGGTTATTACCGTGAGTACTTACTAGGGTTAATTGGAATGTTTAATGTGAGGAGTCGTGGTAGTCGCAGTCTGGGAGTGCGATTTGTATATCTTCAGTTTGAGGTGAGTATCTTCACTATACTCGTGGGTTAAAGGTTCCAATGCCAACCCACTGGATCATGCTTGTAGGATGATGGTGGTTTTTGTGATACTTTCTAATATGCATATGTATGCATATTGTCTTTGTGACTCTTCCATGTATGTATGTTTATATATATTATTGTGAGCGGGGCCCACATACGATTTGGGCAGGCTCAGTTATGTTTTGTGTGGGGCCCGTATGCAGTTTGGGTAGGGCCCGTTTGTATGTATGGTATGGGGTATTTTTGAGGGAGCTCAGTAAGTTATGTGCTTACAGTTATGTTTATGTTTTTAGGTACTTCCAGTTCGAAAGGGAAGGGTCGGTTTAATTGTAGGGTATCCATCTATTTTTTCTGCACATTTTTGATTTTGGGGATTGTACTCTGATAACTAATTCACTATGACATACTTTTGAGTGGTTGATATGTGATTTCATGGTATTTGGATTGAATTAAAAATGAATTTTTTACGTAGATTTTTGGTATGTTACAATTTGGTATCATAGCCTTGGTTTGAGTGATTCAGGCATACTCTCGAGTGTCTGAACTCAGACTGAGGATTTGGTAAGTTTTTCATAAAATAATGTTTTTCTAAAAGGTTTTCTAATAAAAGAAAGGGGTGTGGTGCATGCAATCGACCGAGCTCAAGTTAGTCTTCCCAAAATACCCATACATGTTATATGTTTTAATATGAGAATGGCATGTTAGATTAGGGTTAAGTATTAACTCAGGATTGTATGATAGAATGCTAGGAGATATGCCTTTATGTTCCTATTGTATGAACTTGTAGATCTGAATGCTAGTATTGGATCAAATATCTGATAGGATGGCCTTTCGAGCCGATCTGGCTATCGGTCAGTACGGAGCCTACACTCTCTCCTTCAAGGATTTCAGGGGATGTGGGGCATCAGAGTTTTGTGGGGAGAAGGAACCCATTGCAGCCAGATGATGTATAGTAGATATGGGTCAAAGGTGAGGTTTTATGCAGGCAGTGAGAGGGAGCGAACTCGAGATTGATAGTAGGAGGTTAGCCATGCTATGGGGACCCCAACCATTGATGCCATGACCTGGGCGGATTTTGTGACCCGGTTCCGAGTGGAGTTTGCAGTGGCTGTTAAGGTGCAACAGCTGGCGAGGGAGTTCCCGGGTATGCGGAAGATGACTGAGGCTATGGCGGAGATCACCACCAAGTTTAGAGAGAGAGAGAGAAAAAAAAGCTTTATTGGTAACCCAGTATGTTACAGATGAAGAGATGAGGAAGACTAGATACCACGACATGATGAAATCAAATATCAGGGATTTTGTTAGCTTTTCAGCGTATCCGACATTGGAGGAGAAAATATCTAGGTCCCGTGAGTAAGAAATTAATTTAGAGCACATCGGGAGGAGGAAAGATGGGCCGGTACATATGACTAGGGTTTCACCAAAGAAACCCAAGGTTTCCAATTCTGGATTGAGGGGCCAGCAGGGTCAGGGCCACTATGGCAAGTGCGGTAGGATGCATGACGGGGTTTGCAGGGTGGGCGGTTCGGGCTGCTTCAAGTACAACAAGACAAGGCACATGAGTAGGGATTGCACTGCCACCATCACCACCCATGTTTCAGGTCCGATCTACTTTCTTTACAATCATAGGGGCCATAAGAAGGCCGATTGCCCGAGATTGACAGTGGGAGCGGTTGCAGCACCTGCTCCAGCGACATTGGGGGTCATTGATGGTTGGGAGGGTAAGCAGATGGACCCTGAAGCAAAGAGTGGGGCTTTTCAGCTGACAACCGAGGAGGAGAGTGCGACTCCTGACGTGGTTACAAGTATGTTTTCTATTCATTTATGCACTTTCATTAATTTTTATGCTCATGTTTTATATTGTGATGTATAGGGATGTTCTTAGTGAACGGATTTCCTGCTTTGGTTCTTTTTTTTGGGCTCTACCAAATCTTTTTGAAGAGTTGAGGAACTCTTTGATCATTTAGATCTTTGAACAGGTTAATCACAAAAACGTTAAACAGTAATATAAAGCACAAGAATGAATCAAAATATGTCAAATGATTCAATAGATTCAAGCCTCAGCAGAGGTCGATAAAGAACTTCCGCTGTAGAGGCTATTAGGGTTACAAACGATAAAGATAATATCTTTGAAATAATCGACTTCTAAATCTTACGTACTAAGATGCATGCAAGCACCTATAAATACTAAACCCTAGAAATAACTCACGGATGGACAGGCCCAATCCGGAAACAAAATGGACTAAAGAGCGAGCCCAAGACGCAACACCTTTCAGACCCAACAATCTCCCCCTTTGCGTCAATTGGAGCGAGACATCTACTACGGCTTGCTGGGACCAGCTGCAGGAACTTTATTTGTGGTTTCAAACAGACGTGGAATTAAGGCAAGGATGGTCTGTCTGAAGCGAATGTACCACTGGATCATGTCATCAAAATACTTCTTGTCATTTGCTGAATTCTGCTTGCATTGATGAATGATTCCCAGAACATGTTCCAAGCACGCAGTGGTGTAAAGGTGCTTATCTGACAAGGCGAATAGGCATTTTTGGCCTTCGTTCCTTGTGAACATGATAGAATTCCGCTTCGGGTCGATTCTTCCCATCTGCATCATGTTCAAATCACTAGCAGAGCCAACAGGAGAGATAGTAGGCTTCTTCTTGAAGATACATGCAATCTCCTGATCCATCTTGGCAACCTCCATAATGTAGCATACAAGCATTCTTTTGAAGTGATCGATGATTGGCCCATACTCAGCTTCGTTGGTGAGGAGGATGTTATGCAAAATAATCCAATCATGTGGATTCAGGTTGGGAAGATCAGCAAGTGATATAGCGTGTTCAGTTTTAGCAGAACCCCTCAGCACTTTGAACCGAACGTTCGTGAAGTTCCCCTCATGAAACGGTTTGAGGACCCAAACGTTGATAATCTTCTGAGCACTCCATGTCTAATACTGAGGTTGAGCAAACCTCAGATAAAATTCAACAAGCTCCCTATCAACCTTTGGGTGAGGATGAGGGACATCAGCAACATTTTCAAAAGCATGGAAGATGAAGGCCTTTCGCGTCAGTGACATATCGAACTTAGAGTCGACAGAATTGATCCGATCCAAGGAAATCACTGGTTCGAGCCACAAGATGCTGGGAGTTTCAATTGCTTCTTTTATAAGCTTCTCGAGAGTCCACAGAGGAAAAATAGTTTTTCTACTCTCAAGAAGATCATGAGCCTCCTTCATTTTTCGTTCGTTCGCCTCGAACTCTCTGGCAACACGAGCGCTCATGTTAGCATCTTTTTCCCGGCCCTGTTTCTTCAAGAGATCAGCGATGGTCTCTTTATCATCATCATCACTGTCTTCAACAATCTTCTTTCCTTTGTCTTTGAAACCCAAACCTGAAGCTTGACCTGCTGGAGGAGGTTCGGTTGCTTTAGTTGCTGTGGAAGTGGGAGGCGGTTGAGACACATCTTCTCCCCCTTGTTTCGGATGGGCCACGAACTAAAGAAGCCCTTCAAGTTTGCTTAGTAGGGAAAGGGCAGCAGCAAGCTTCTCAGCTAGAGTGCGCCTCACAGAGTAGTTCAGGATAGGATCACGTGCTTCGATGATGTTGGAGAGGGCAGCGTGGACATCCGAAACACACGATGAGATAACCTCACGCTCAGATCGGAGAGAGGCAACTTCCTTTTCTGATTGAAAAAGATGAAGACTCTTGACCTTGATAGCAGTAGTCTTGCGAGCAAGAGCATCCATCACTGAGTTCTCGGAAGCGAGATCTTCTTGCAGCTTTGTCAAGCGCTCCTCAACAGTCGCCTGGAATGATTTATTGTCATCGTTGAGAGACTGACAAAGACTGGCAAAGGACTGCAGTTCGGAGGCAACTGAAGTGGCCAGCTTGTTGACAAGAGAATCAAGCTTCTCTGCATTGGAGTCTGCGGCTCCTTGTAAAGACTGCAAAAGAGAATTAGCATCAACAAATAGTTTTTCGACTTTTTCGGTTGCAGCAGCACACGCCTTCGTAGAAGCGTCGATAGCGGCAGTGGCAAAGTTGATGGAGGCTTCATGAGCCTTGGTGAACATATCAACAAGCCCCTGAATAACAACCTCTGAGATATTAGACCGAGAGGAAGAGGAGGAGTAAGCAATGAGATTATCGATTTTCTCATGAAGCTCCTTGATATGCTTCTTGGTGACTGGAGCATCATCGTCATCATCACTTTGCACTTGATACAGACTGTAGTAGACCGAGTCAAACGTCATGTCCTCTCCTCCAAGAAAAGGTTCATCATCTTCTGCTGTTTGATCGGGAGATGAAGGCGAGGGTGGAGATTTGGTTGTGGTAGTGGGTTCGGGTGTGGATGTATGTTCGGTAGTGGGAGTAGGTTCGGGTGCTGAAGTAGGAGCCCCCATATCAGATACGTTGGTTCGAAAGCCAGCGGTGGTTGTTGTGGTAGCTTTGGTGAAAATAGGAGGTGGTACAGGGATAGAGGTGGGTGGTATTTGAGTAGTGGAGGTTATGGGGGGAACAGAAATAGAGATGGAGATTGGTGGAGGAGAGACAGGTTTAGAGGAAATAGGTACCTCAGGGGAAGGCAAACGTGGAGGAGTATTACCTCGAAGTGACTCTTCTGAGTCTGAACTCTCTTCCTCAGATTCACTGGAGGAGGAGGCAAGAATAAGTTTACGCGTGGGTTGAGTCTTCCTCTTCTTTGGTGGAGGGGATTGAGCTGCCTTGGAAGGTTTGCGCTTCTTTGAAGAAGGACCTTTTGCTCCTTTGACAACTTTCTTGTCTTTTCCATTGTCTTGTTTCTTTCCCCTGGGAGCAGGCCTGTCAGCGTCATGGATTTATTGAATCATTTCAGGAGTGAGCTTTCTGGGACATGAGCGACGAAACTCCTTGTAAGTTCTTATGATGTGACTGTCCTTTGGAACACACGCATACATTTACTCAGGGATTGAGCCAACGAACTGAAATTTGGAGGAATCAGACACTATGATCTTCGTAGTGTGGAAAGTTCCTATCAATGAGAGTGGAGAATCAGCAACAACAGGGACATGATACTTGTCCATCACCCACTTTGTGACCAACGTCCAGAATCTGGCATAAGAGATTTCAGAATGGCGAGAAGTGGACGCAAGGCTCTAAATCAGCTGCTGCGATAAAACCGATCCATAATCGAGATTGATGCCGTGGTACAACCCATAGAGAATTGTCATAAACAGTCGGCTCGCCCTATCTGAACCTGCACTTCGTTCCGATAGCCCTTTGAACAACACAGTGAAGAAGCCATTCCACTGAGGAGGTAAGCATGATTTCTTGAACTTTGTAACGGTGGTCAGAATTTCAGTGTAACCCATGTTGTAAAACATGGAGAACAGCGGTCCCACGGGAATAGATTCAGGGTTAACCCTAGACTCATCAGGTTCAAACCCTAAAAGCGAACAAAATCACTATTTGGAGATGGAGGACTTGTTATCAAGAATGTCGAAGAAGATTCGATCGACAGACTTGTCATAGTGGGCTGTTGAGAAGATTTGTGACAAACACTCCATTGGAACGAGTATGACCTTGGTTAGTGTTGGAACCAGTGGAGAGTACTTGAGGCACTCCACGATTGGGAACATGAAAGCATCGTAGACTTGTGGGGTGAGATCAATGACCAGGCTTTGTTGAGGACGGATGGGCAGAATGTGGGAGGTAGCATGAACTGAAGAGGAGTCCGCCATTGAAGAGAAGTTTTTGGGGAAGATGATGAACAGTAGGAGAAAGTAATTGTTTCTTGCTCTCTGAATATTTGGTGCAGTAAAGAGGTAAAGGACTGTAGAATTTACCTTTTATACCGTGGTTAGAAGAGAGAGAGAAGAATCCGTTCCCAAATCTTCAAAAAACGAAGTGTTTCCTTAGGTGATTGACGCGTGACAGTTTAGAACCCCGATGATTACGCAGGAAAGAGAAAGACTGTTCCGTTTCACATGCCTTCCCATCAAGCGTCGTTTGAAATACCAAAAACGATTCTGCTTCACACGCCTTCGCATCAAGCGCCGTTTGAAATATTAAAGCGATTAGACTTTCGGCTGAGTCAGCAATTTATCCTTTTAGTATGAGTTGTCATCATAGATCAAGAGAAGCACGTGTAACATTACTAACCACATCTCTTTTATAACATTAAATCCCATAGCTAAAAATAGCTTATAATTAACGAAACCAGATTTATGGAAAATCAAAAAGATTTTCGTGCATAGAGTGTCAAAGAAAAAGAAATAAAGCAACACATATGTGGGAAATTGTGATGTCAATGAAGACACGAAACAGTGGATCCCGGGCACGAATCTCTTCCTTCAAAGTCAAGAGAGACCTTAAAGTGTTTGTGTGGTTTCCCGTTGAATTACGATTAGACACTAATTAAGAAGTGTTGAAAGGCATCTTTTAATAAGGCTAATTTGGGAGGCTTTCGCTTCACTTCAGAATTCCTGATCTTGACATAAGACAAAAATTGACTGAAGTACTTGTGAGACCAATGTGGTCTGTTGAACAAGTAGGTGTGAAGAGAATTTAAGTGACATGTTGAAAATACTTTTAGGTGAAATCTCAAAAAAAATAAAACTGGATTCTAAGGGAAAAAATGTTATGGTATTTAACAATTTCATAAGAATCACACAAAAAGAAAAATTAGAGATTTCATGGTACAACCACTTGGGTGAATTCGTTAATTCATGAGTGAAAACTAGAGCGAATACAATTGTTCACCGTCAATGCATACTAGGTATTGAATTGTGGGTTTCACTTAGCACGTAGTGACACGAAGCTAAGATCACAAACACAGAGATTGTGTAACCATAAACCTCAATGGTAATTTCTGAGAGTCTCAAGGGTTACGTGTATGAAGCGAATAGGATGGAGAAAAATATTGGAGATGGTGTAAAGAAACCAAAGTATCTCTACTATTAAAATAAGGACCAAGCAGAAAACTCTAATCTCATATGAGAAGAGAGTAAGGTAGCTCATGATTAGAATAAATATAATAGCCTAATTGGGAAGACAAGGATTGTATATACCAAGTCAGTAAGGCTTTATTCAGAATCAGTTGAGGCTTTGGACAACATGCAACAGCATGCTTCTAGGGACACTTGGCTATTAAAAAGGTGTGAGAACGATACCTGCCCCATTGATCATCCACAAATGGTAAAAACGAACAGAAGTAAAAAAAAAATATTTTTGGAGATTATGAAATTTTGATTCAAAGAGAAAAACAAAAATAAAACAAACAAAAATTTTTTGGAACCGAACCCGAAATAGACCGAACGCTCGGTTCATTTCGGTTTCAAAAAAAATTGTTTGAAAAATGGGAAATAAGTGTACAAATAAGTTTACAACCAAAGAAACTACCTTTTAGTGATAAGCGAAGACAAGTGCAATAGGACCGAACCCGAGCGCTCGGTTCATTTCGGTACCTATGCGAACCGAACCCGAAATAGACCGAACGTTCGGTTCATTTCGCTTCCAACTTTTAGTTTTGAGAAGGAGTTTTTGGTACTGACTCCGATTCCATCATACGTAGTCATTGTAGAATTTTATTAAAACTTGCTTCGAGAGCTTTGGTGAAAATGTCAGCCAGTTGATCAGTAGTTCGAACAAAGTGAATCTCTACGTTTTCGTCTTCCACGTGATCTTTAATGAAGTGATACCTCAATGCAATGTCTTTGGTTTTGGAAAATTGCATAGAATTATGACAGATCCTAATTGCACTTTCTGAGTCACAATATAGAGGGATATTTTTCATATTGAGTCCATAATCTCGGAGTTGGCTTTGGATCCAAATCACTTGAGATGTGCAAGAAGCGGCTGCAATGTATTCTGCTTCGGCTGTAGACAGAGAAACACATGTTTGTTTCTTAGATTGCCAGCTCACCAACTTCCCGTCGAGGAATTGACAGCCTCCTGTAGTGCTTTTCCTGTCTAAACCACATCCTCCAAGGTTTGCATCTGAGTAGGCTTGAACAAAGAAACCTGAGTTTGAGGGATACCAGAGACCGAGAGAGGTGGTTCTCTTCAGATATCGGAGTATGTTTTTCACTGCTAGCATGTGTGGTTCACGAGGATTCGCTTGAAACCTAGCACAATAGCACACAGAAAACATTATATCAGGCCTGCTAGCTGTGAGGTACATCAGGGAACCAATCATTTGGCGGTATAGCGTTATGTCGACTGCCGGTTTTTCCAAGGATGGTGTGAGCTTGGTGCCGAATGCCATAGGGACTTTGACCTTTGATTCTCCCATCATGCCGAATTTAGCAAGAAGAGTCTTGGTATATGCTTCCTGGTTAATAAAGATGCCTTCAGGTCCCTGTCTAATATTTAGACCAAGGAAAAAGTTAATCGGACCTATTGAGCTCATTTCAAATTTTGTCTCCATCAGCTTTCTGAATTTAGCTGTTAAGCTAGGATTCGTTGAGCCAAAGATGATATCATCGACATAGATCTGAACTATCATAAGGTGGTTACCTTCCTTTTTACGAAAGAAGGTTGGGTCAACCGAACCTTGTTTGAATTTAGACATCTTTAAGAACTTAGTTAGTGTTTCATACCATGCCCTAGGTGCTTGTTTTAGACCATAAACTGCCTTATCTAGAATGTAGCGGTGATTTGGATGTTTTTCATTCACGAAACCTGGAGGTTGCTCCACGTAAACCGTTTCTTCAAGTTCCCCATTTAGAAAAGCGCACTTCACATCCATTTGGTAGACCTCGAAGTTCTTGTGTGCAGCATAGGCAAGAAATATTCGAACAGATTCCAGCCTAGCTACCGAGCAAATGTTTCTTCGTAATCAATTCCTTCTTCCTGGTAGTATCCTTTTAACCACAAGACGAGCTTTATTTCGAATCACGTTACCCTCCTTATCCATTTTGTTTCTGAATACCCATTTGAGACCAAAGACTGAGGCATCTTTCGGTGTTGGGATGAGACGCCAGACCTTATTTCTTTCGAACTCATTGAGTTCATCCTGCATTGCTTGAACCCAATCAGAATGATCAAGAGCAATATTGACGGTCTTCGGCTCAATTTTGGACACGAAAGAATTAAACATGCAGAACTCTACTTTGGAGAATAGGGAAGTTTGCTTTGCCTTCACTTAAGATCGAGTTAGGACCTTTTCAGATATATTACCCACTATCTGAGATACAGGATGATCTCTGGTCCATTTGGTGAGTGGAGGATAGTTTGGATCATAAGATGGATCTAATTCAGCATTGACCATTTCTTCCAACTCTGATTGAATATCATCATCATAGAACATATCGGAATTCTCCCCCTCAACAGATGATGCATCATTTGGACCTTCAGGTTGATTTGGGCTTTCGGGTGCTACAGGACTTTCGGGTGTAGTCGGGCTTTCGGGTGCTACAGGGATTGGATTCTCCCCCTGAATTTGTGAGTCCTGTTGATTTGAAGAAAATTGATTCTCCCACTCAACCGAAGTGCCATGCTGAGGAGGTTCGTTTTGAACTGGTTCTTCTTCTCCCATTTGTTTGGCTGCATCTTTGACAATCTGCTTCAGACGATCGATTTTGTTGTCTGCTGCCTTGGCTTCCGAGAGAGTGGGTTTCTCAGGTTCATCAAAGAAGTCTATGAACTGATCAAATAAATTAGCAATCGAGGCTGTGAATTGACCTGTTTGAGAGAAAATCTCTCCAATTGCTTCTTCGGTAGTCTTTAGTTTCTTGACGTAATTGTCATCGAATGTCACATAATAGGTTTCTTCAATTCTTCTAGAACGTTTATTTAGAACCTTGTATGCCTTTGAAGTAAGAGAATATCCCAGAAAGATTCCTTCGTCAGCTTTAACATCAAACTTGTTGCGATGTTCTTTGGAGTTGAAGATGAAGCACCTTCAACCGAACACATGGAAGAATTTGACATTCGGCTTCCTGTTGTTGATGATCTCATAAGGAGTGAGAGAGAAACGCTTGTTGAGATAAGACCTATTCTGCGTAAAACATGCTGCAGCAATAGCATCAGCATAGAAATATAAGGGAAGAGAAGCAAAACTTAGCATGGTTCGGGCCGCCTCACATAAGGATCGGTTTCGCCTTTCGACAATTCCATTCTGTTGAGGTGTATAAGGGGCTGAGAAGTTGTGACTGGTTCCTTTTTCTGCCAAGCATTCTTCGAATTCTTTGTTCTTGAATTCCAGTCCATTGTCGCTCCTAATGTTTTGAACGACTTTCCTCAGTTGTACTTCGACCTGCTTGATAAAGATTTTCAGTTTGGGAGTCGCTTCAGATTTGTGCTTTAGAAAGAATACCCAAGTAAAGCGTGAGAAATCATCAACAATAACAAGAATATACTTGTTACCGCCAATGCTCTCGATTGATGATGGACCACATAAGTCGATGTGAAGCAACTCAAGTGGTTCAACAACTTTTGTGTTTATAATTGATGGGTGACTTTGACGACTCTGTTTCCCCATTTCACATGCAGCGCACAAGTGTTCATGATCAAACTTGAGCAATGGAAGACCCCGAACATGACCGTCGGTGACAAGCTTGTTGATGTCTTGGAAGTTGAGATGTGAAAGCCTTCGGTGCCACAACCAACTTTCGTCTGAATGAGCTTTGGAAAAAAGACATATGGCCGGATTCCCTTTGATTGGTCTGAGATTCAGAGGAAACATTTCGCCTTTTCGATCTGATTTGAGAATGACTTTGTTGGATTTCTTCTCTATAATTTCTGAACCTTCGTCGTCGAATGAAACTTTGAGACCGGTACCTCCCACCAGTTGAGATACACTGATGAGATTACGTTGCAACCCTTCTACATACGCCACCTTCCTTATTGTGAAATCTCCATTGGTTATCATCCTATAACCCTTTATTGTTCCATAGGAGTTGTTACCGAACTTGACATTGCCACCATTTTGAAGTGATCGAAACTCCCTTAACTCTTCCTTCCTTCCTGTCATGTGACGTAAGCAGCCACTGTCAATGTACCATTCTTCGTCAAACTACTCGTCACTAATAACCTGCAAAAATTAAGCAGATTTAGGAACCCAAAGTTTCTTGGGTCCACGTGAGCCTTTCACAAAAACAGGAATAGTAAGAGAAACATCAACGAGATATGTTCGTTTTATTAAGGTTGTTTCATCTTTTCTTTTAATAGTAAACACTTTGATTTTATTAGAATTAGTTGCAGGCGTTTTGGATTCAGATTCTGGTGTTTGGACTTTAGCCTGCTTTCGGTCTTCCTTAGCTGAGGAAATCTTCCTTTTTCCTTTCAAATCCTTTGACGATCTTGAATTTTGTGTAGGAACAAAATTGGGCTTAGAAGAAGATTGAGAACGAGAAGAATTAGGGGAAAAGAAATTAGAATGAGAATCTTTCCTGACTTGAGGTTCGGAATGACCCTTTCGGTTGTGGTCATTTGAGGGACCGAACCTGGACCTTCGGTAGCTGTTTGATGATGAACCAAAGTTGTATTTTTGGGTGTTGTTGGTTGGTGGTCCAAAACTGGGTCTTTTGTAAAAGCTTGATGGACTAAAATCAGGTCTTTGCCTGTTGTTATTTGGCGGACCGAAACTAGCTTTTCGGTTGCTGTTGCTTTCGGGACCGAACCTATCCTTTCGGTTCTGTTCTTCGTGTGGCCCGAAAGTCTTTCTCTCTGACTTAGAATCTTTATCAAGGTAAGTGTAGTGAGGATTTTGAGAGCGCAAAAACTGCTTTCGCTCTGAGAGATTTTTCTTGTATCTCAGGTTTCTTTGTTGTTTTTGATTTCTCATCTGTTTCGGTTGTCTGTGGATATTTGCTTTTATTTCAGCTTCTTAGCAACCGGTTCACTATTCATGGATGAGGTTTCGCTTGTGGAGGTGACTTCTTCCACTGGAATCTCTTTTGTGCCACTGGTACTTGGTATGTCAAAGTTGGTAGGCTTATTCAGAGGTTCGGGCACATATCTACCTTTGGCCTTCCAGGATGTTCGCTCCAGACCAACTGTTTCGTCTGCGTTGTCTATCGGTGTTGACCAGAAAAACTCATCACAGCCATCTGCATTATCTTCGTTCACTATGGCAGTGAGTTCGGCTGTCTGATGTTCGGTTACTCCTGTGACCTTATACACTTGATTGGGAGTTGTTCTAACCTTCTGAAACACGGCGGCCTTTTCTTTAAGGACTGGGGACTTAGTTTTGGACAAACGAGCGAATTCCACAGAATTTTCAGAAATCAGGTTTTTGTGGTTTTCGGGTTCGCTCTTGACGAACTCGGAACAGTCAACTTCGTCCTCGACAGAAATTTCACTCATATCATCGTCCTCATTGAGTTCAGATGCGTTTTCAACATCAATTTTGTTTTCTGAAATCAAATTGGTACTCAATGAGTCAAATTTTTGTATGGTTTCGGTCCTGAGTTTCAACTCATTATTTTCATCTAAGAGATTCTTAAGCATGTCCTTATGGTCTTTGGACTTTATAAAAGATTCTATTTTGTCCAGACCATACATGTAAGTAGGATTAACATCATTGGAAGATACAACACTTTCATAGTTGTATGCTTCGGCATCAATTTCATCCTCCTAAAACTCAAGGAAGGGCAGAATCATGCGATGTATCTTCTGTCCTATTTCACAATTTAGATGCAGTTGAGTAATGTTAGGTTAAAGCCTTTTGGCAATCAAACAAAAAACATTCCTTTGTTTTAACAATTTGAGATTCTCTCTTTGCAAATAAATGTTTTCATCCCTAGACTTAATCAGCTCCAACTCTTTCTGCTCTATCCACATCCTTCGCTCCTCACTCTTGGATGACACCCTCCTCACTCTAGATTTGAAATTCTTGAATTCAAGTTATTTAATTCCTTTTCATATGATTTTTGTGGAATTTTAAATGAAACAAAAGCAGATTGTACCTTCTTGATCAGTTCATCAAGTTCACTGAGAGGTTTTGCTGTAAAGCATAAGTCCTCTCGCTCCTTGGCCTCTTCATTTCCACCATCGGTGTTGTATCCCCTCATCTGAGATACATCGGTCACCATAAGACATCTTCCATCAGTTTCACCACCTTTTGCAACATAAGCCTTTCCATGAGAAGGCTTTCTCACTCCATCGTCTTCTGAGTCAGCTGACAACACCTGCACGCCACCGAACTCATCATCATCAACCGAACCCTGCACAATAAGAGCATTTATAGAGGAATTGGTAGCAGTTTTCTTCCTTTTTATCTCTTCCAGTCTTTTCATAAGACTTGCTTCTTCATCTTTCCCTGCCATCTTCTTCAGCACGCAATCTTTTGCGTAGTGATTCTTCCCACCACAGTAGAAGCAACTGACACCAGAGTCAGCTTCACCCTTCGCTTCCTTTTTCGATTCCTCAACCTTCGGTTCATCTTTCACCTTTTCAGAACTATAGCTTCCCTGCCAATTACGATTTTTGTTGGAAGGGAAGTTTTTCTTGATGAACCTTCTAGGATTTGACACCATCATAGCATAGTCTTCGGCTGTCAGATCGTGATCTCCCAGATTTAGATCCTCTTCGTCTTCTTCTACACTTTTACCCTTGGACAGAAGCGCCAGAGACCCCAGATTTGAAACCACGCTTTTCTCTTGCAGCACTATCTTTTCTTGGGATTTTAGAATCCCCACCAGTTTCGCCAGCGAGTACGATTGGAACTGCTCGTGTGCTTTAACCGTTGACACAACAGCTCTCCATTCGGATCTTAGACCATTCAGAAAAGTGACCTTCTGTTCGATGAGCTTCCTTTCAATATCATGTTTGATCATCTTGCTGAGAATATCATTGAAGCGATCAAATGTCTACATAACAGACTCATCAGGATTCTGCTTGAACTCTCCAAATTCAGATAGAAGTAAGGTTTGAATTGAGTGCTCCAGATCTTCATATGTGGAATACAGCTCTCGCAGCCGATCCCAGATTTCCTTGCTGTACTGCAAAAACTCACCAATCTAAACGTGTCAGATTGAAGAGCGGATCGAATTAGTTCCAATGCCTTAATGTTGCACTGAAACTTCTCCTTTTCGTCCTGAGCAACATCTTTCACATCTTTCAACAAATCATTATACTCCTTTTGAGTTTTAATGATTATGGATGTTCCTGAATGAGCAAATGGGCCAAATATAATAGCTTCCCATATCAGATACCCATTATCTTCAGATCCAATGACGTAGTCTTCAAAGTGGTGCGTCTAAACCTCGTAATCTTGAGTGTAGAGAATTGGAATCTTGGTTGTAGATCCTATACTGTTTGAGATGTTAATGGGATTAGATTGAGAGTCGTCCATGCTTGATCGTATAACCTGTTATAAGATCATACTTTGTAATACATAATATTAGGGCAAGATGAATAAATAATGAGATGCGTCAATTATGGAGTGACGGCTCAATAAATATCATTAAATGCGGAATAAACCCTAATCACTTCTTACACAGAAGAGATGTGTATGAATTACACAGTCTCCTGCTCTGATACCAATTGAAGAGTTAAGGAACACTTTGATCGTTTAGATCTTTGAACAGGTTAATCACAAAAACGTTAAATAGTAATATAAAGCACAAGAATGAATCAAAATATGTCGAATGATTCAATAGATTCAAGCCTCAGCATAGCTCGATAAAGAACTTCCGTTGTAGAGGCTATTAGGGTTACAAACGATAAAGATAATATCTTTGAAATAATCGACTTCTAAATCTTACGTACTAAGATGCATGCAAGCACCTATAAATACTAAACCCTAGAAATAACTCACGGATGGACAGGCCCAATCCGGAAACAAAATGGACTAAAGAGCGAGCCCAAGACGCAACACCTTTCAGACCCAACACTTTTGTATCTCTTGCGCTCAGGAAGAGGTTTGTTGATGCTCCTAGGGAGATGGATTATCCTTTGGAGGTGGGATAGCCGATGGTCGTTTAGTGAGTGTATCGAGAGTTCATCGGGGTTGTACTCTTGCACTTTTCTGAGAGAGGTATTCGATCGACATGGTTCCTATTCCTTTGCGAGAGAGCAAATTCATTGTGGGGATGGACTAGTTGAGCCCTAATGAGGCGATGATTGACTGCGGACACCAGTTAGTACGAGTTTGAGCCCCAAGTGGGGGATAACTTGTTATCCATGGTGAGGTTGCCCAACATGGACTGAATCTATGTTCAGCCGCGAGGGATCATGTAACATCCCAAAATTCAAGTCCAAAAATTTCATTTTCAATTAATTAACTCATAAAACATTCACTAGAAAATATCGTATAAACACGTCATCTCATAAAATCAAGTATCATGTTTGAAACCCAAAACATAAACAAATATCATATCGGAGTACAATCCCAGAAAACACCGTGCAGAAAATCAGATGTGTGTGTGTGATGCCATGCTATGTCGCCGGCTCTTTCCCCTTAGACGAAGAGGTACCTGAAACCAAAACTTAAACCGTAAGCACTAAGCTTAGTGAGTTCCCCCAACATACCACATACCATACAATACCATCGATATCTTTCAACCGGTAATCGTCATCGGTATCTTTCAACTGGTAATCATCATCGGTATCTTTCAACCGGTAATCATCATCGGTATATTCCAACCGGTAACTGGGGGCTATTCCTCACCTTACCAGTAGCATACAATATCAAGATATAAGCATACAATCAGGCATATCCGGGTACTGACCTACCCCTTGGTCCTAAGGACCACTATCAGGGAAACTATCCCTATCATGCACGTAACATGTCATACAGATATAACTCATAACCAAACACATATCAGACCAAGATAATTATCACAGAGACAATCATCTTCTAAATAATCCTCATTGGTGGGCCGACATTGTGGCCTTAGACCCACCCCTACTGGAAGGTAACTCACCTCAAAAGGTTGGCTGCTGAAAAGCTGATCCGCAAATGTCTGACAACTGCTCTGGTGATCCCCCGGCTATATTTCCATAAAACACTTAATCAGACATTGATACTATTCCCAAGGTAAAGTGACTATTTTACCCATGACCGATTCCAAACCAAAGTCAAAGTCAACTTCCAGTTGACCCGACTCGCCGAGTTGGCTTGTCAACTCGTCGAGTCCATATCCAGTCGATTGTCTTTATGTGACATCCCCAAAATCTCGGCCAGAAAAGACCGATTTTCATTTATGCTTTTAAATATTTTCAGAGTAAATCCTTTTGATTTGAAAGAGTTGCGGAATTTGTTCCCAAAAACAAAACATGATAAAACATTGTTTACCGAAGCATTTCATAAAAGAAATGTATTTTCATTATAACCAAAACTCGGGGTGTCATGTTCCGATACAGACCAATAAGCATAAACGAATACATTACAAGTCATATAACAAATATAAACATATGTAGACTTGTAAACAAAACAACTTGATGGTTCATCCATCTCATGCCCTTCCGCCACTACCTGTAATACAATTTAAAACTGAGTGGGTCAGGCTTGGGAGCCTGGTGAGCATATAGGGTTTTCAACCCACAATAAATATCATATTTAATTTTCACCAACCAACAATAACCCAATTACCGATTCCCGTTATTCTCACTTTAATGTCCCTAGAACAACTAACATAAGGGACCTAGTCTAAGAATATTTCATCGGGGCGACAACACATGCTTCGGGGGTACCTCAGCAATATAAGTCAAATAAGGCAACCATGAGGGGGATGGAGTACAGCGAATGAACACCCAAGTTCATTAACACCTACAGGTGGCGAACCTGCTAATGTTTCCACAAGACTGTTTAGAATAGCCAGTGGTCGTCATCTAAACTCCGCTAGATGACTCAATCAAACAACAACGAGGCCTCTCATCTGTTTATTACACACC
The DNA here is from genome assembly GCF_002870075.4 of Lactuca sativa. Classification (NCBI taxonomy): domain Eukaryota; kingdom Viridiplantae; phylum Streptophyta; class Magnoliopsida; order Asterales; family Asteraceae; genus Lactuca; species Lactuca sativa. The sequence goes on along the minus strand of NC_056630.2, from coordinate 33,064,563 downwards.
AACTGTCTACCCATGTTCTACCCAACATATTAGTAGATAAAAATATACATTTGTATACATAGTTCAAAGAAAACCTGCATAGCATACTTTAATCAACACATATATCACATAACAGATGAGGCACACACACACATAACACATATCTCATAAAGAAATAAGCAGATCTATAAGATAGAAGAGAGTGAATACACATTCACACATAACACAACCAAATATATACACATAGCACGTATTTTTATATAAAATACTTCGTATTATTGTATTAGAAGAAAATAACTACACACTCACTTGATCAGAAGATGATCGGACAGCACTACGGCTTATAGAAGTAGTATTCCACAGCAGATCTGGAAGATCTCCTCGAAAATCGAACTTCTCGCGGGCAGAGCTTCGACTCGGAAACTGCACTTTTCGGGATCTTCGGGATCTCGGGACTTGCCTCGGGGCTAGAGTATGATACCGGGACTTCGGGATAGCTTCGGCACGAAAAACGATGCAAAAGACTAGAGAGAAGAGAAGAAAATGAACAACAAAGAAGGTTGTCTTCGGATCCTTTATATAGAGGCTGGAACCTCGGAGTACGCGGGGCGTACAGGCGTACGCAGCGCGTACGCGTCCGAAATCGTCATTGCATGCGTCATCCGAAGTGTCAACACTATCGGAGTTACGCGATAGCGTAACCTCGTACGCGGGGCGTACTCCGGATTACACCGGTGACTCGGCTTCGGATAATGCCTCCGATTTTGAATTAAATAAAAATATAAAATGATTAATAAACTTCGGAAATTCATAACTTCTTCATACGAACTCCGTTTTCGACGTTCTTTATATCCACGCGAAGGTGAGACCACGCTCTACGACTTTCATTTAGACTCCGTCGGCTAATTTTGACTTTATTTTTATTAATTATTTTTAATAGGCCGCGACAGAAACTTTCGTTATAAATTCATAACTTCTTCGTTTGACGTCCGTTCTCGCCTAACTTTTTCTCGTTTCGATACCAACAATGAGATCTTCGATTCTCATTTAGATTGCTTCGGCTAAAAACCGCTCGATCTCAAATCGAGTATTTCAGGCTGTATACCGCTAAGCCGGAACTTCGATAAATCATAACTTCCTCATACGAAGTCAGATTTGGGCGTTCTATATATATTCGGAAACCTCGTTTCAATTACTACAACATTAACCAAAGATATTAAGTTTATTTTACACTTAATTTTGACGCTTTATTTTTATTCTTAATTAATCAAACCACTTAATTAAGCAATTAAGCACAAAACACATAATACTCAAATAATACATTATTATTATTTCAAAACGGGTTACAAAGGTTAACCTAGACTATTACATTGCTAAAAGTGGCAAGCCCGGAAACACAGGCGTTACACTTTACTCCCGTCTCTACTCGTCCAGTTAGGCATTGACTCGACGAGTTCACTTCCTAACTGATACTCAATGGTCCTTCATCCAACTAGCCGAGTTGTATGAACAACTCGTCGAGTTAATCTTCATCCGATGAACACATTTTGTCCTCGACTTGCCGAGTTGATGAACAACTCATCGAGTTCTATGAAGATTGCCTTGGACTCGCCGAGTCCGTTCATGCACTCGCCGAGTACAATGAATTTCCAGAACAATTTTCTTACTCCAGAACATTGGGTCACTCCCCGGGACTCCCTAAAACCTTTCCACACTCAACTGGTCCTTTTGACCCTCACGGATATGGGACAGAACCCTTGGACTCGCCGAGTCCAGGAATGGACTCGTCGAGTCGGTCATATCCCCTCCTTAAAACTTCGATTTCTGATGTACAACACTTGTCCAAAAGATAGATCTAAGCCCTTAAACTCGATCTAGCACGTAAAGTTACAAACTTTACGTGCATGCATGGGACTTTTGAGCTTAAAATGCTCTAAAATGGTTCTTTTGTTGCATGGGGCCGTCCTTGGGTGCAAAAGCAGCCCAAATCTGTCTTGTGACTCCAATAATGACATGATCTCGAAGCTCAAACCCCCAATCATGTTTGCAAACATGGTTGGCCACCAAAAAAATGGCTTATAAAAGCCCTAAATCACCTCAAAGAGGGATCTAACAAATGAATGAGCAAGGTTCAGGATTTATACCTTCTGTAGGCAGCAAATGATGAACCAAACTCGAATACTTCAGTCTCCTCTTGATCCTTGTATGCTCTTCCTTCTTCCTTGAGGTCAAAACTCACAAGAATCACTCAAAAGCGGTAGATTTTCTCAATAACGGCTAGGGTTTGCTTTGAGAAGTGTTTGGGAGCATAAAAGGGGAATGGAGGCTGCATAAGGTCGTTTAAATAGGGTGCAAACCCCTGGATTAAGGTTTTTTGTGTAGAAAGCGGCTACTCGCCGAGTCCGAGACCCGACTCGCCGAGTCCGCAACTTAAACTCTGCGTCTCATCCCGCTTCTACTCGGTGAGTCAGTCCTTCGACTCGCCGAGTCCAAGGCCAAAAATGCAAATAATTGAAGATTAAATAACAGAATACGTACCAAGAACCAGGTGCTACAAATCTCCCCCATTTATTCAGACTTCGTCCTCAAAGTTGGCTGCTCGATCCTGGAATAGCTCTGGGTAATGCTCCATCATCTCATCCATCGACTCCCATGTCCATTACGAGCCCTTTCGGTGTTGTCATTGCACCTTTACCAGCTCAACCCTCTTGTTTCTCTGATCCTTCGACTTCCGGTCGAGAATCGCTACAGGCCGCTCGATGCAATTCAGGCTGTCATCAACCTGAATGTCCTCCAAGGGTGCCACTGTTGAGTCGTCCACCAGGCACTTCCACAGCTGAGAGACCTGGAAAGTGTTATGGATCTGACTGAGTTCGGCTGGCAGATCCAGCCGGTATGCCACCTTGCCCACCCGGGCTACAACCCTAAACGGTCCAATATACCTGGGACCCAAATTGCAAAGTTTCCTGAATCGGATGACGCCCTTCCAAGGCGACACCTTCAGGAGAACCATATCCCCGACCTAGAACTCCAGGTCTGATCGACGTCTATCGGCATAACTTTTCTGCCGACTCTGAGCAGTCTAAAGTCTGCTCTGGACCTGCTGAATCTTCTCTGTTGTCTTGAGCACTACTTCGGTGCTCCCCGTGACCCTCTGGCCAACCTCTCCCCAACATATTGAGGTCCTGCACCTCCTTCCGTATAACATCTCAAAAGGAGGACGATCAATACTCGCGTGGTAGTTGTTGTTGTATGAGAACTCAGCCAAAGGAAGATAGGTATCCCAGCTACCACCGAAGTCTAGCATGCATGCCCGCAACATATCCTCCAGAGTCTGGATGGTCCTCTCACTCTGACCATCTATCTGCGGATGAAAAGTAGTGCTAAAATGCAAACGAGTACCCAGCTCGTCATTGAACTTCTTCCAGAACCTGGAAGTAAACTGTACATCTTTGTCCGAAATCACCGAAACTTGCACTCCATGCCACGCAACCACCTCCCTGATATAGATATCGGCCAATTTCTCAGCCGAGATGCTCTCTTGAATCAGGATAAAGTGGGCGCTCTTGGTCAATCGATCGACGATAACCCAGATCGAATCCACTCCGCGCATGGTCCTGGGAAGCTTGGTGATAAAATCCATCATGATGTCTTCCCATTTCCACAACGGAATCTCCAACGGTTGCATATTGTCGTGGGGCCTCTGGTGCTCGGCCTTGACCTTCCTGCAGGTCAAGCACCGCTCCACGTACCAAGCTATATCCCACTTCATGCAGGGCCACCAATAGTCCAGACGAAGATCCCTATACATCTTCGTCGCCTCGGGATGAATGGAGAACCGAGATTTGTGCGCCTCCTCCATTAGAACCTGGCGCACGCCTCCATGATAAGGGACCCACACCCTACAGTGAAGAGTCAACAAACCTCGGCTATCATAGTCGAAGGAGGAAACATGCCCCACAATCCGCTCACTCTTCTGATGTTCCTCCTTCATAGCCTCCTGCTGGGCCTCCCGAATTCGCTCCAAAAGTGGAGTCACCACTATCATCCTCAGGTAGATATCTCGGATTGGCGCTGCCTTGCGGCTAAGCGCGTCAGCCACCACATTGGCTTTCCCCGGATGATAAAGAATCTCACAATCATAATCCTTTACCACGTCAAGCCACCGACGTTGCCTCATGTTCAGATTCGGCTGGTCCATGAGATACCTCAGGCTCTTGTGGTCCGTGTAAATGGTACAACAAACCCCATAGAGGTAATGACGCCAAATCTTGATGGCGAACACAACAGCCCCCAGCTCCAAATCATGCGTCGGGTAGCTCGCCTCGTGAGGCTTCAGCTGCCTCGAAGCGTAAGCAATAACGTGCCCTCTTTGCATCAACACTGCGCCCAAACCCGAGATGGATGCATCACATTACACAACAAAATCCTCCATGCCCTCTGGTAGGGCTAAGATTGGTGCCTCGCACAATCTCTATCTCAACGTCTCGAATGCGGCCTGCTGCTCGGGCCCCCAACGAAAAACCATGGCTTTCCTTGTCAGCCTGGTCAGAGGTACGTCTACCTTAGAGAAGTCCTGAATAAATCTCCGATAGTAGCCCGCCAATCCTAGGAAGCTCCGAATCTCAAATGGAGACCTCGGGACCTCCCATCTCATCACAGCCTCCACCTTAGCCGGATCCACTGATATCCCGTCCTGGTTGACAAGGTACCCCAGAAACTGCACCTCGCGCAACCAGAACTCACACTTGGAGAACTTAGCATATAAGCTCTCCCTCCTCAAAGTACTCAGAACCTCACGCAAGTGCTCCTCATGCTTCTCTCGTGTCTTGGAATAAACCAAGATATCGTCAATGAAAACAATCACGGACCGATCCAACATCAGCCGACACACGCGATTCATGAGATCCATGAACGCGGTAGGAGCATTGGTGAGCCCGAAAGGCATCACCACAAACTCGTAATGACCATAGCGTGTACGAAAAGCAGTCTTCTGCACATCCTCCTCTCCGACCCTCATCTGATGATACCCTGATCGCAAATCAATCTTGGAGAACCAAGATGCTCCCTGAAGCTGGTCGGAGAGATCGTCGATCCTCGGGAGTGGGTAACGGTTCTACATTGTTGCCTTGTTCAGCTCCTGGTAGTCTATACACATCCGATGCGACCCATCCTTCTTCTTTACAAACAGAATCGGGGCTCCCCAGGGTGAATTGCTTGGTCTAATGAATCCCTTGTCCAATAGCTCCTGCATTTGTGTAGACAACTCCTGCATCTCAGTAGGAGCCAACCGATACGGCGCCTTGGCTATCGGAGACGCACCAGGGACCAGGTCGATCCTAAACTCCACCTGCCTCTCCGGAGGTATCCCAGGAAACTCCTCGGGGAATACATCCATAAACTCCTGCACCACGGGTACATCGCCCACTGTCTCCTTACCCGCCTCCCAAGTGTCCATAACATAAGCGATATACCCTGCGTAACCTTGCTGAAGGTAGCGCTTGGCTCTCGCTGCCGAACATACAGCTGGTCCTCGCTATGGCCTCTCGCCCTAAACTACCAACTCTCCCCCACTTGGGGTCCTGATCCGTACCAACTGATGTGCATAATCTATCACCGCCCCCATTGGGGCTCAACGAATCCATGACTATAATAACCTTGTTCCCCTGCAACGGTATGGGAACCAGGTCTACCAGGTAACGTTCCTCGAACAGTCTCAAAACACAATCTCGGTAGACCTCTGATGCTCGCACTGATTGGTCTTCTGCAATCTCGACCTCTAGAGGGCAGTCCAACATGCCCGAAGACTCAGGAAACTTCTTGCTAAGCGCAAGAGAGACAAATGATCGGGTAGCACCCGAATCAAACAATATCTGAACTGGGATACCGTTCACATGGAACGATCCTAAACACATATACACAGGGCACATATCAATATCATAACATCACACAAATAAATCAGAGGGAAAGAATCATACTCGTCACCACATCGGGTGCAGCGCGTGCCTCCTCGGCTGTCAGCTGAAATGCTCGGCTCCGAACCACTGGAGCCTCCGACTAGACCTTCTGGCCATCCATAACCCGTTCTATCGCTGACGCTGGCGCTGCTGCTGCTGCTGATACTGTCAACCTGGGATAATTAGCCTTTTTATGGCCCCTCTGATTGCAATGGAATCAAATCAGGTCTGATGTCTGAATCGCAGAAGCAGGAGCAGTACAATCTCTGCCAAAATGCCCAACCTTGCCGCACTTATAGCAGCCTGAACCCGACCCAGTGCGACAAACTCCCTCATGTGCCCGACCGCATTTCCCATAGCGGTCCCGCCCCATCTGGCCTTTTGGCCTACCATCGGGTCCCTTGGGCTTCTTCCCCGAAGCCCCCAACGTCTGCCCCTCAACGGCCTTCCTCTTCTGTATGTGCTCCAAATCAATCTCTCTCTCCCTAGCCCTGGAAATCATGGAATCTAGGGTAGGGCAAGCAGAGAAACTAACATCCTCCCGAATATTAGCCCGTAGCATGTCGTGGTATCGGTTCCTCCTCATATCCTCATCCCTCGCATACTGGGGTACCAACAAGGACCTCTCCCGGAACTTGGCGGTGATCTCCGCCACAGTCTCCGTAGTCTGTCTCATATCCAAAATCTCTCTGGCCAGCTGCTGAAGCTCCACAGCTGGTGCAAACTCAGCCCTGAATCGGGTCACAAAATTTGACCATGTCATAGCCTCAATCCCTGGCTCTATCCCTCAAAAAACCTGCAGCGAAATGGACCTTCGACCCTTCCGAGCAGCGATGGGGTCCTTCAACCCATGAAAATCCGGTGCACCACTCTCGCGAAAGTCCTTAAAGGACAGCGTACGAGTACCAACCTGGCTAGACGCCAGATCACTCCTGAATTCCCGGAGGAGATCCTCCATTAGCTCGATAATCCCCTCCTTGATCAACCCAAAAATGACCGGGTCGCCTCAAGGATACCTCTCGTAATCTAGGACGCGATGAACTCGCGTAACCCATCATCAACATGCTCGGGTCCCGGTCCCGAACCCGATCCCGAACCAAGTCCTAATCCCCCTGCTCCATGACGTGTGACCACCATTCTAAAAAATAATAATACCATTGTCAGGATCACATATACCCCCGAAGGGTCTCACACACTCTCCAAGTTCCAGGTTCCATCTTCGCCCTCCTTGAGTCGAGTACGGATCCTCTGCTTTCAATAGTATGGGCCCATACTACCTTCCACATCTATCCGTACTTTCCCCAAGGATTGCCTCAACTTCACCATGTCCTTTTCACCGATGCTCTTTCCACTAATCACATCCTAGGATTCCCTAGGACACTCTCAAACCTACTCCCCGCCATTGGCTGCATTAGGAGTCCTTACCGCGTCCACCTAACTAGCTTGCGGATACCGTTACATATGCGTTCACTAGTTAGTTGAAGTTGGCCAGAACCCCCTATAGCGCAAAGCAAGCAGCATTCGTACGTTGAGTAACCAAACCAGACATAACCTACACAGGTCATCCTACTGACTAAATAGTCCTAGCATACAGCTCATACAACAGGCATATAAGGCATCCTTCCTAGATCCTTAGCCCTAGCTAGCATGCAATTCTCAAAATCATATATCAGGCACACAAGGCATCCTCCTAGATCCTTAGTCCTATTCTAGCATGGAATTTTCTGAATCTAAACCATACAACATAACATAACAAGTATGGGTATCTTGGGGAAAACTTACTTGATCCCGGCCGGTCGCACGCATCACACACTTCGTCTTCCTAAAACTTCCCATTTTAGACTTTAGAAAACCATTTTTCTAAAAAAAAATCTTTTAGTCCCTCGGTTTGAGTCCAGACACCCCTGAGGGTGTGTCCGAATCCCTCAAACCAGGGCTCTGATACCAACTTGTAACATCCCAAAATTGAAGTCCAAAAATTTCATTTTCAATTAATTAACTCATAAAACATTCACTAGAAAATATTGTATAAACACGTCATCTCATAAAATCAAGTATCATGTTTGAAACCCAAAACATAAACAAACATCATATCAGAGTACAATCCTAGAAAACACCGTGCAGAAAATCATATATGTGTGTGTGTGTGATGCCATGCTACGCCGCCGGCTCTTTCCCCTTAGACGAAGAGGTACCTGAAACCAACACATAAACCGTAATCACAAAGCTTAGTGATTTCCCCCAACATACCACATACCATACAATACCATCGGTATCTTGCAACTGGTAATCATCATCGGTATCTTTCAACCGGTAATCGTCATCGGTATCTTTCAATCGGTAATCATCATTGGTATCTTTCAACCGGTAACTGGGGCTATTCCACCCCTTACCACTAGCATACAATAACAAGATATAAGCATACAATCAGGCATATCCGGGTACTGACCTACCCATTGGTCCTAAAGACCACTATCAGGGAAACTATCCCTATCATGCACGTAACATATCATACAGATATAACTCATAACCAAACATATATCAGACCAAGATAATTATCACAGAGACAATCATCTTCAAAATACTCCTCATTGGTGGGCCGGGATTGTGGCCTTAGACCCACCCCTACTGGAAGGTAACTCACCTCAAAAGGCTGGCTGCTGAAAAGCTGATCCGCAAATATCTGACAACTGCTTCGGTGATCCCCTGGCTGTATTTCCATAAAACACTTAATCAGACATTGATACTATTCCCGGGGTAAAGTGACTATTTGACCCATGACTGATTCCAAACCAAAGTCAATGTCAACTTCCAGTTGACCCGACTTGCCGAGTTGGCTTGTCAACTCTTCGAGTCCATATCCAATCGATTGTCTTTACTCCCGTCTCTACTCGTCGAGTTAGGCATTGACTCGACGAGTTCACTTCCTAATTGATACTCAATGGTCCTTCATCCAACTCGCCGAGTTGTATGAACAACTCATCGAGTTAATCTTCATCCGATGAACACGTTCTGTCCTCGAATCGCCGAGTTGATGAACAACTCGTCGAGTTCTATGAAGATTGCCTTGGACTCGCCGAGTCCGTTCATGCACTCGCCGAGTACCATGAATTTCCAGAACAATTTGCTTAGTCCAAAACATTGGGTCACTCCTGGGGACTCCCTAAAACCTTTCCACACTCAACGGGTCCTTTTGACCCACACAGATATGGGACAGAAACCTTGGACTCACCGAGTCGGTCACATCCCCACCTTAAAACTTCGATATCTGATGTACAACACTTGTCCAAAAGATAGATCTAAGCCCCTAAACTTGATCTAGCACGTAAAGTTACAAACTTTACATGCATGCATGGGACTTTTGAGCTTAAAAGGCTCTAAAATGGTTCTTTTGTTGCATGGGGCCTTCCTTGGGTGCAAAAGCAGCCCAAATCTGTCTTGTGACTCCAATAATGACATGATCCCGAAGCTCAAACCCCCAACCATGTTTGCAAACATGGTTGGCCACCAAAAATGGCTTATAAAAGCCCTAAATTGCCTCAAAGAGGAATCTAACAAATGAATGAGCAAGGTTCAGGCTTTATACCTTCTGTAGGCAGCAAATGATGAACCAAACTCGAATCCTTCAGTCTCCTCTTGATCCTTCTATGCTCTTCCTTCTTCCTTGAGGTCAAAACTCACAAGAATCACTCAAAAGCCGTAGATTTTCTCAAGAACGGCTAGGGTTTGCTATGAGAAGTGTTTGTTGGAATAGTGTCTAAGGCTGCAACTATATTAGGCAAGTATTTGAACCGATTGTGCATGGTCCTTTTGGGTTGCCTTCACCATAGCAACTTGATAGGATGATTTATTATGAGAGAATAAATATTATTAATAAGGAATAATAATATTGCTATTTGATTAATATAAGTCATAGGTTAATTAGAATTAATTTGGTGACTTAAAGAGATTAATTAAATAAGAGGGTATAAACTGTCAATTGTTTGATAGTTGCACTTTGGGCTGTAAATCCTTAAGGGATAGAGGTTGGACGAATTCTAGGGCTTGGGATAGCCTCAAATTCGTCCAAGGCTTATCTTTGGTAAGGATTTGGATTGCTTTGGGTAAAGATTATCCAATTAGGGTTTAAGGGTGAAACCCTAGGAGCCTTACAAGTATAAATAGACCCCTAGGGCAAGGGAAATCGGCATCTCTTCTAAAGAAAAGAAACCCTTGTCGATTTCTTCCCTAACCTCTCTCTCAAATCATCCTCCTTGCTAGTTGGTGTTTGTAAGCCATTAGAGGAGTGACAATTGTGACTCTAGAGCTCCAAGACAACAAGATCAAACAAGAGATTCAAAGGTAAACTTCTAGATCTGATTTTGTATTGTTCTTATACCCAATTAGTCATTAGAAGTCTTGGATTCAAAGCATGTTTAATTAGAGAAACCTAGATCCAAGCATTAGGGTTTGCATGTGCACATAGGAATGTTCATATGGCGAAAACCCATCAGTGGTATCAGAGACTAGATTGGTTTCTATTAAATTGTTGCTTATTTGTTTCTTGCTTGCAAAATTCAAAATTTTGTGTTTCTGAGTCATGGACTCCACGAGTCCCATGGTGGACTCGTCGAGTTGGCCTGACTCGGCGAGTCCCATGGTGCACTCGGCGAGTCCGAGCGTCAGGAAGGGCCAAATTCGGGATTTTTTGATATTTATCTTATGGAAACTTGCCTTAATCATATTAGATCAACTCTAATCCGATTTTTTGATATATATGACTATAATATTGATCTAATTAAATATATTTATCAATTAATAAAATATTTAATTTCCTTATGTGATAATCAATTAATTATTTTGATTAAATTGGTAATTATCTTGCAAGAAATCATTAAATAAATCAAATATGAATAATTATGGAATTAATAGTTAATTAAGATTATTTGTTATTTGATCCTCTATGTTTTAAATGTTTAAAACTTTCCCTTAAGTTTTAAAATTTATGTTTTGTGATTAAAAGTTTAATTTAGACAATTTAAATTTCAAACCCTAGAATTTTACAAGTTTAAAATCCAACCCTATACTAATATAATATTACAAGATTAATATATATATATATATATATATATATATATATATATATATATATATATATATATATATATATATATATATATAACTAAAATGCTAGTCTTACCGTTAGTAGGCCTCATTCACAAAGCCGATCTATAAGCTGGATATAAGGTTGCGGCCTATAAAATGGCGCTTAATGGGTGTACACTCACACCCACCGCTTGCTTGATCGGTGGAGGGTCGTTAGCTGAATGGGTAGGATAGGGCAACCTCATCCTCTCATTAAAAGTATAATATGAAATACAAAGTAACTACATGTTTTTTTTAAAATTTCCCAATCTTAGTTACTTTAGGAAAAGTGAATTGATGCAATCCCATGAAATTACACTTTGTACCCTTGCTAAGAAGTTAGTGGAGCGTGTGTGGTTTACCGGCACACTAATTGGTTCTAAGCGAAGGTGGCAAAGGGTGATTCATTGTTTATCATAGTTCGATGGAGCGTGTGTGGTTTACCAGCACATCGAATAGGTGATCGTTACAATGAAGGCACCATGTGAATTTGCATGGTAATTCACACCCACTTTGTGATCCTCGGTATCCCTGTCACAAACAAGAGGGGCATAGCTAGATTTAAACATGCCATTGAAATGTTCCAATGAATCTCATCTAAACCTAGGAATTCTCAAATTCATTTAGAACTTAAAGTTAGGTTTTCATGGTGGAGAATTAGTGAATCGTCATTCACTTACCTTCAAATTGTTTGCATGTTAGATTACGGCATCCCTTTTCTAATATGTAAATATTGTTGTTGGATCCTAGCCCAAATTTTTCTTATTGGGTGATAATTAGGGATTCATATTCTAATCTATCTTTGTCCTTTCTATTTGTAGATGTCAAACGCAAACAACGCTGCTGATAGTTCATTCACATTGATGAGCCTTTGTCAAAAGGTCACCTTCGATGGGACGAACTTTAGCGAATGGATAAGATACATTCGCACTATTGCTCGCGATGAGGATAAGGAGTATGTCCTCGATGAGAAGCTCGAGAAAATCAACCCTGAAATCGCTACTCCGACTGAAATGACCGCTTTTGAAACTCACAAGCATGATGCAACGAAGGTACATTGCATCATGATAGCCACTATGAACTTCGAATTCCAAAAGTCCTATGAGGACATGTACCCGTACGAGATGCACCAAGACTTGTTGGAGAGATACCACCAAAACACGAGACAAGAGCATTATGAGATTTTCACTAACATGATTTCCGCTAAGATGGGTCATGGAGAGTCTCTTACCGTGCACCTGCAAAAGATGCAAAGGTATGTCGACCGTCTTCGCAAGTTGAATGTTGACTTTGGGGAAGACATGGTGCTTCACTCTTTGCCTCCAAGCTACAATCAATTTAGGATGACCTACCACATGAACAAAGAGTAGGTCACCCTAAGCAAACTCCAAGGTCTCTTGAGGGTCGCTGAGAGCAACTTCAAGGACAAGTCTGTTGCACCAACTCCCAATCCACCCGCTGCTCCTGTTTTGGCTATTGGATAAGGAAAGGGAAAGAAGAGGAAGGCTTCGTCTAAGAACTATCGCAAGGTTAAAGCCCGAGATGGTGCCTCTTCTAGTGGGACCAAAGTTGATCCTGCTAAGCCCTTCCCTAACCCAAAGGAGGCAGAGTGCCACCACTGCCACAAGATAGAACATTGGAAGAGAAGCTGCCCAGAGTACCTGCAAGCCATCAAGGAAGGAAAGATCAAGCCGTCTTTCGTAGGTATATACACAATTAAATCTAACGATTCATCTCATGCTATTTCTTGGGTTCTTGATACCGGTTGTGGTTACCACATTTGTTCTAATGTGCAGGGACTAAGAAAAAATAAGGATGTGGAGCATGGAAGGATTAATCTAATCATGGGGAACAGAAGATCGTCGCCTGTGCCCAAGATTGGAGTGTATTCTTTAGTGCTTAGGAATGGTTTAAGTTTAGATTTGAACAATTGTTGCTATTCGCTAGAAATGGCTAGAAACATCATTTCATTTCATGGTTTGTTTAGACAAGGTTTTAGATTTTCTTTTAATAATGAGAATGGTTCTATTTTGGCTTATCTAAATGGTGTCTTTTATTTTGAAGCAATACCGTGTAATGGAATTTATGAAACCGTTATGATTGTTGATACCTTAGGAAATGATGTTTTGAACATAGATTCTTCCAATAGTATGGATAGAGCATCCTTGTGGCATTGTCGTCTTGGACATGTCAACAAGAAGCGCATAGCCCAACTCCAAAAGGATGGAGTATTGGAGTCATTCGACCTTAGGGAAGATGACACATGCGAATCTTGTTTACTTGGAAAGATGACTAAGTTACCCTTCACAAGTACATGTGAAAGGGGTGAGGGTCTATTGGACCTAATACATATCGATGTATGTGGACAGTTTAGATCAACCACAAAGGATGGGAACCGCTTCTACATGACTTTTACCGATGACTATAGTAGATATGGGTATATCTATTTAATCAAGCAAAAGTCAGAAACTTTTGAAAAGTTCAAAGAGTTCAAGAATGAAGTGGAGAATCAATTGGGCAGGAAAATCAAGATGCTTCGATCCGATCGAGGAGGAGAGTACCTAAGTCTTGAATTCCACGATTATATCGAGGAGTGTGGAATAGTTTCACAATTGACGCCACCTAGGACACCACAATTGAATGGTTTGGCAGAAAGGCGTAATCGAACCTTGTTGGACATGGTTCGCTCTATGATGACTCGTGCTTCACTACCTATCTCTTTTTGGGGGTATGCTTTAGAGACTGCCACCCATATCCTTAACCGAGTCCCTACTAAGAAGGTTGCCAAAACACCTCACGAGATGTGGACAGGGAAATCTCCCTCGTTAGCACATATCAAGGTTTGGGGTTGCGAGGCTTTCGTAAGACGAGATACTCACGACAAGCTCGAACCTCGTAGTGAGCGATGTATTTCATCGGCTACCCGCAGAAATCCTTTGGATATCTCTTCTATAGACCGAAGGACAATGTTGTCTTCATTGCGAGGATAGGAGTTTTCCGAGAGCGAGAACTCATAGGCCAAGGAGACAGTGGGAGGCAAATTGAGCTTGAAGAGATTTAAGAGTCGATAGATGAAGGAACCTCTACCGCTGGCACTCAACCCGAGGAGGAAACTCTAGTTGAACCGATTGACGAATCCTTACCTCTTAGACGTTCCGAAAGAGTTAGAGTTCAACCCCAGTTTTATGGATTTCATATTACTACCGAAGGGGACACGTATATTAGTGATGGTACACTAATAAACCTTGATGAACCTAATAGCTATAAGGAAGCCATGGCAGGCCCGGAGTCTGGGAAATGGAAAGATGTAATGGATAGCGAGATCCAATCCATGTATGATAACCAAGTTTGGAATTTGGTTGATAATGTGCCCGGGCGTAAGACCATTGGGTGCAAATGGATCTTCAAGAAGAAGACCGACGTGGATGGAAAAGTACACACATATAAAGCGCGATTGGTCGCGAAGGGCTTCACTCAAACTCCCGGAGTTGACTATGATGAGACCTTCTCACCAGTTGCGAAGATAAAATCTATTAGAGTGATGCTAGCTATTGCCGCATTTCATGATTATGAGATTTGGAAAATGGATGTCAAGACCGCTTTCCTTAACGGAAAGTTGGTTGAGGATGTTTACATGGCTCAGCCAAAGGGGTTTGTGGATCCGAAGCATCCGAATAGAGTGTGTAAGCTTGAGAAGTCCATTTATGGACTTAAGCAAGCATCTCGCAGATGGAATCTTTGCTTCGATGAGAAAGTCAAAGATTTTGGTTTTGTACGAAGTGAAGATGAATCGTGTGTATATGTCAAAGCCAGTGGGAGCATAGTTTGTTTTCTCGTTTTGTATGTCGACGAGATACTACTCATAGGAAACGACATCCCGATTCTGCAGGAGGTTAAGTCCTGGCTCGGGAAGTGCTTCGCTATGAAGGACCTCGGAGAGGCTTCCTATATTTTGGGAATAAGGATAGTAACAGAGAGAAGTAAGAGACTAATAGGACTTAGTCAGAACACTTACTTAGAGAAAGTACTAAAAAGTTTTAGTATGGAAAACTCGAAGAAGGGAGAATTACCAATACAAAGTAATGCCAAGTTGAGTAAGACTCAAAATTCGAGTACCGAAGCTGAGATAGCTGAAATGAGCCAAGTTCCATATGCTTCGGCAGTTGTCTCAATCATGTACGCTATGAAGATTGCCTTGGACTCGCCGAGTCCGTTCATGCACTCGCCGAGTACCATGAATTTCCAGAACAATTTGCTTAGTCCAAAACGTTGGGTCACTCCTGGGGACTCCCTAAAACCTTTCCACACTCAACTGGTCCTTTTGACCCTCATAGATATGGGACAGAACCCTTGGACTCGCCGAGTCCAGGAATGGACTCGTCGAGTCGGTCCCATCCCCTCCTTAAAACTTCGATTTTTGATGTACAACACTTGTCCAAAAGATAGATCTAAGCCCCTAAACTCGATCTAGCACGTAAAGTTACAAACTTTACGTGCATGCATGGGACTTTTGAGCTTAAAAGGCTCTAAAATGGTTCTTTTGTTGCATGGGGCCTTACTTGGGTGCAAAAGCAGCCCAAATCTGTCTTGTGACTCCAATAATGACATGATCCCGAAGCTCAAACCCCCAACCATGTTTGCAAACATGGTTGGCCACCAAAATGGCTTATAAAAGCCCTAAATTGCCTCAAAGAGGGATCTAACAAATGAATGAGCAAGGTTCAGGCTTTATACCTTCTGTAGGCAGCAAATGATGAACCAAACTCGAATCCTTCAGTCTCCTCTTGATCCTTCTATGCTCTTCCTTCTTCCTTGAGGTCAAAACTCACAAGAATCACTCAAAAGCCGTAGATTTTCTCAAGAACGGCTAGGGTTTGCTATGAGAAGTGTTTGTTGGAATAGTGTCTAAGGCTGCAACTATATTAGGCAAGTATTTGAACCGATTGTGCATGGTCCTTTTGGGTTGCCTTCACCATAGCAACTTGATAGGATAATTTATTATGAGAGAATAAATATTATTAATAAGGAATAATAATATTGCTATTTGATTAATATAAGTCATAGGTTAATTAGAATTAATTTGGTGACTTAAAGAGATTAATTAAATAAGAGGGTATAAACTGTCAATTGTTTGATAGTTGCACTTTGGGCTGTAAATCCTTAAGGGATAGAGGTTGGACGAATTCTAGGGCTTGGGATAGCCTCAAATTCGTCCAAGGCTTATCTTTGGTAAGGATTTGGATTGCTTTGGGTAAAGATTATCCAATTAGGGTTTAAGGGTGAAACCCTAGGAGCCTTACAAGTATAAATAGACCCCTAGGGCAAGGGAAATCGGCATCTCTTCTAAAGAAAAGAAACCCTGGCCGATTTCTTCCCTAACCTCTCTCTCAAATCATCCTCCATGCTAGTTGGTGTTTGTAAGCCTTTAGAGGAGTGACAATTGTGACTCTAGAGCTCCAAGACAACAAGATCAAACAAGAGATTCAAAGGTAAACTTCTAGATCTGATTTTGTATTGTTCTTATACCCAGTTAGTCATTAGAAGTCTTGGATTCAAAGCATGTTTAATTAGAGAAACCTAGATCCAAGCATTAGGGTTTGCATGTGCACATAGGAATGTTCATATGGCGAAAACCCATCAGTGTTTGGGAGCATAAAGGGGAAATGGAGGCTGCATAAGGTCGTTTAAATAGGGTGCAAACCCCTGGATTAGGGTTTTTTGTCCAGACAGCGGCTACTCGCCGAGTCCGTAACTTAAACTTTGCGTCTCATCCCGCTTCTACTCGCCAAGTCAGTCCTTTGACACGCCGAGTCCAAGGCCAAAAATGCAAATAATTGAAGATTAAATAACAGAATACGTACTAAGATCCAGGTGCTACAGATCGGTGATATTTACAACAGAGTTGTTCCGGGTTTGTGGCTTATGTATTGGATACCAGAGAGGAAAACATGAGGTTGATTGACGATGTACTAGTTGTTCAGGATTATCAGGTGGAGTTTTGTAATGATCTAGTTCCAGGTGCGGCTCCGATAGATAGGGTACCCTATCGGTTAGCACCACCGGAGATGCATGAGTTGTCTACACAGCTGCAGGAGCTGCTAAACAAAGGATTTATCGGACCGAGTAGTTCACCTTGGGGATCATTGATATTTTTTGTCAAGAAGAAGGATGGCTCCCACAGGATGTGCATCGATTAACTCGTGTTGAACAAGTTGACAATGAAGAACCGCTATCCGCTTCCGAGGATTGATGATTTGTTCGACCGACTTTAGGGTGCGTCTTGGTTCTCCAAGATTGATTTACGTTCAGGCTATCACCAAATGAGGGTTCGAGATCAGGATGTTCAGAAGACGGCCTTTAAGACTCGTTATGGTCATTAGGAGTTTGTGGTGATGCCATTCGGGCTCACCAATGCACCAACACTATTCATGGATCTCATGAACCAGGATTGCAGACCGATGCTGGATCGGTCGGTCATTGTGTTTATTGATGATATCTTAGTTTATTCTAATACAAAGGAGCAGCATGAGTATCACCTGCAACACGTTCTAGAGACTCTGAGCAGGGAGAGGTTGTATGCCAAGTTCTCCAAGTGGGAGTTCAGGTTGTACGTGGTGCAATTTCTTAGAAACCTTGTCAACCAGAAGGGTATTTTTGTTGATACGGCCAAGATCGTGGTTGTTATGCCGTGGGAGATTCAAAGGTCTCCATCCAGATGCAGAGTGTCATTGGGTTGGTTGGGTATTACTGGAGGTTTATTGAGAATTTCTCCAGGATCGCAGTCTCGTTGACTAGGCTGACGAAGAAGTCTAATACGTTCCGTTGGGGACCGGAACAACAGACAACATTTGAGACTTTGAGGTAGAAGTTGTGCGAGGCTTCGATCTTGACCCTACTAGAGGCTGTGGATGATTTTGTGGTATATTGTGATCCATTGATTACGGTATTGGGTGCAGTTTTGATGCAGAGGGGTCGTGTGATAACTTATGCCTCGAGGAAGCTGAAGCCTCATGAAGTGAATTATCCCACTCATGAATTGGAGTTGGGGTGGTGGTGTTTGCCCTCAGGATTTGGTGACATTATTTGTATGGGGTTCAATGTATCGTTTACACAGACCACAAGAGTTTGAGGTATATGATGGATCAACTAAATATGAACATGAGGCAACGTGGGTGGCTTATTGTGGTAAAGGATTATGATTGCGAGATTCTTTATCACCCGAGGAATACCAATATAGTGCACGATGCTCTCAGTCAAAAGATAGCTACTGCCCCGATCAGGGACGTGTGTATGAGGATAACCGTGATTACCCCACTCTTAGAGAGTATTCGAGAGGCTCGGGTAGAGGCTATAAAGGAGGAGCACCGGAAGAGTAAGCGCATAGTGGGCCAGGTGACTTCTTTTGATTATGATACCCAGGGATTGTTGACCCTTCAACGGAGATTATTGGTTCCATATTGTGGGGTTGTGAGGTAGATCTTGATGGAAGAAGCACACAAGTCAAGATTTTCTATCATTCGGGTGCAACAAAAATGTACAGGGATCTCCGACTCGATTATTGGTGGCTAGGTGACATTATTTGTATGGGGTTCAATGTATCGTTTACACAGACCACAAGAGTTTGAGGTATATGATGGATCAACTAAATATGAACATGAGGCAACGTGGGTGGCTTATTGTGGTAAAGGATTATGATTGCGAGATTCTTTATCACCCGAGGAATACCAATATAGTGCACGATGCTCTCAGTCGAAAGATAGCTATTGCCCCGATCAGGGACGTGTGTATGAGGATAACCGTGATTACCCCACTCTTAGAGAGTATTCGAGAGGCTCGGGTAGAGGCTATAAAGGAGGAGCACCGGAAGAGTAAGCGCATAGTGGGCCAGGTGACTTCTTTTGATTATGATACCCAGGGATTGTTGACCCTTCAACGGAGATTATTGGTTCCATATTGTGGGGTTGTGAGGTAGATCTTGATGGAAGAAGCACACAAGTCAAGATTTTCTATTCATTCGGGTGCAACAAAAATGTACAGGGATCTCCGACTCGATTATTGGTGGCCATGCATGAATCGGGATGTAGCTTGGTATGTGAAGAGGTGCTTGAATTGCAGGAAAGTCAAGGTCGTGCACCGATGACCTAAAGGAAAAATGGAGTTGTTGGGTATTCTCGTTTGGAAATGGGAGGATATCACGATGCATTTCATCATGAAGTTGCCTCGTACAGCGCGGGGAGTGGATACGATTTGGGTCATCTTACACCAATTGACCAAGATCACTCATTTTATTCCCATTCAGGAGAGAAAATCTATAGAGAAGTTGACATACATCTACGTCTGGGAGGTTGTGACACGACATGGGGTGCAGTTTCAGTTGTTTCAGATAGGGATGTTCGTTTTACCTCTAGGCTCTTGGATCACCCATAGACTGATGGTCAGAGTGAGCGGACCATTCAGACTTTGGAGGACATGCTTCTGGTATATGTACTGGATTTTGGCAGGAGTTGCGATACGTACCATCATTTTGCAGAGTTTTCGAATAACAATAGTTACCTTGCCAGTATCGATCTACCTCATTTTGAGATGCTCTACAGGAGGAAGTGTCGGACCCCAATTTGTTGGCGGAAGGTTGGTTAGCGAGTCATGGGTAGCACGGAGGTGGTGCTTCAGACTACTGAATTGATCCAACGGGTGTGCGGGAGGTTGCAGACTGTGAAAAACCACACGAAAAGTTATGCTAATAGGCAGCAACCATATTTAGAGTTTTTGGTTGGGGACATGGTACTACTGAAGGTGTCACCTTGGAAATGTGTCATCCGGTTCAGGAAATGGGGCAAGTTGGGCCCCATATACATCGTTCCCATTAGAGTTATTGCCCGGGTGGGCAGGTTTGCATATCGTTTGAAGCTACCCGAGGAGCTCAGTCAGATTCATAACACTTTTCATGTCTCTCAGCTACTGAAATGTTTGGTTGATGACTCTGCAGTGGTTCCTTTGGAAGACATTCAGGTGGATGAGCGTCTGAATTACAAAGAAAAACCGGTTGTGATCCTAGACAAGAAGACGAAGACTTTGCGAAACAAATTTGTGGCTCTGGGATAGGTGCAATGGCAGCACCGCAAGGGTTCAGAATGGACATGAGTGCTTGATAAGGAGATGTGGGAGCACTGCCCAAAATTGTTTGCGGAGGCGGACTTCGAGGACGTAGTCTGATTCAAGTGGGGAAAAGTTGTAACACTCGGTATTTCAGGTAAATTTCTTATTTATAAATTGTTTATTGATTTTGCATGAAGACCTCATACATTGGGCGTACATGAGGTACATTGGTCATACCTCGAAGGATGTTGGAGATGGAGCTAACCCCCCTGGTACGATGTGTAGACGAGAGCCAGGGGCAAACTGTAACACTCCAATCCAGATAATTACCCTTTAAGCCCTTAAAATCATTTTCTTTGCAATATTGGCCCCTTTCATACGCTTGGCATACTTATGGGTACGCTTACCGTACCGAGGTGGAATGATCGTGAAGGTGCACCACGTACGCACGGTGTACAAGTTGGTACGCGGGGCGTACGTGGCAGATGGACAAAACCCTAATATCTGGGATTGATTCCTATATAAACATTCTTAAATGACTTGGACAAAATCCTAATATCCCTTAGTTTGTAAGGCTATGTTCTACAAGCTACAACAAAGAGGTAATCATCTAACTCGGCTTTATGTTTCAAATATCAATGTTGTATGCCAGTTAGGCATCATGCTTTGGAAAATGAAAATTGCATGTATAACTAGAGAAAACTTAGATCCAAAGCATTAGGGTTGTATGTTCACCATAGGGATGTTAAAGTGTTCAAAACCCATCATGCCCCAACAACGTTAATGGATCTCATGAACCAGGTTTGCAGACTGATGTTGGATCGTTCTGTGATTGTTTTCATTGATGATATTCTGGTCTATTCTAAGACCAAGGAGCAACACGAGCATCATTTGAGAGAGGTGTTGGATACCTTGAGCAAGGAGAGGCTTTATGCCAAATTCTCCAAATGCGAGTTTTGGTTGCGTGAGGTGCAGTTTCTAGGGAACATCATTAACTAAGAGTGTATTTTGCTAGATCCCGCCAAGATTGAGGCGGTAATGCATTAGGAGTTTCCAAAAAAACACATCCGAGATCAGGAGTTTCTTAGGATTAGCGGGTTATTATCGGAGATTCATCTAGGATTTCTCCAAAATTTTTGTACCCTTGACCCTTTTATTGGTGGGGTGCGATGTACCATCTACAATGATCACAAGAGTTTGAAGTATTTAATAGATTAACAAAATTTGAATATGTGTCAGAGGAGGTGGTTAGATGTGGTGAAAGATTATGACTGTGAGATTTTGTACCATCCCAGGAAGGCTAATGTGGTGGCCGATGCTTTGAGCCGTAAGACGGCAAGTGCCCCGCTTCGAGATGTTTGCTTGAGGATGACTGTGATTTCACATTTATTGGATATGGTTAAGGAGGCATGGTTGGAGGGTTTAAAGAGGGAGAATTGGAAGATCGAGCGGATTCAGGGGCAAATTCTGTTGTTTATTCGAGATAGTCGGGGGTTATTGACTCAGTGTGGTAGAGTTTGGGCTCCAGTATCCAGGGGTGTGAGGCAAAGAATCTTGGAGGAGGCGCACAAGTCCAAATTTTCTATTCATCCGTGGGTCACAAAGATGTACCAAGACCTGAGATTGAGCTATTGGTTTCCCTGCATGTAGCGGGAGGCAGTTTGGTTTGTCGAGCGGTGTTTGAACTGTAGGAAGGTCAAAGTCAAACATCAGAGGCCTCACGGAAAGATGCGACTACTACCTATTTCCATGTGGAAATGGGAAGAGGTCACCATGTATTTTATCATGAAACTACCTAAGACGTCGCAGGGTGTGGATTCCATTTGGGTTATTATGGACAGGTTGACTAAGATTGCACATTTTATTCCGATTATCGAGAGTATATTCGCCGAGAAATTAGTAGTCATTTATGTGCGGGAGGTGGTGGTCAGGCACATGGTGCCGGTATCTGTGGTCTCGGACTGCGATGTTCGTTTCATCTCCAAATTATGGAGGAAGTTTCATGAAGAGTTAGGTACTCAATTGCATTTCAGCACTGCTTACCACCCCCAGAACGATGGACAGAGCGAGCGGAAGATTCAGACGCTCGAGGACATGCTTCGGGCATGTGTATTAGACTTTGGACGGAGTTAGGATACTTACCTTCCACTAGCAGCGTTCTCATACAACAATAGTTATCATGCTAGTATTGACCGAACCTCGTTTGAGATGTTGTATGGTCGGAGGTGTATGACTCCAGTTTGTTGGGGGGGCGGGGGGGGGGGGGGGGGGGGGGTTGGGCATTGAGTTATGGGAGGCACTGCTTAAGACCACCGAGTTGATTTAGCAGGTGCGTGACAGGTTGCGGGTCACGTAGAGGCGTCAGAAAAGTTATGCTGATCGGCGTTGTTCGGATCTCGAGTTTTAAGCGGGATATTTTGTTTTGATGAAGGTGTCACCTTGGAAGGCTGTCATTCGGTTTCGGAAGAGGGGCAAGTTGGGACCCCTATTTATTGTTATGTTCAAGATTTCTGCCTGAGTCAGAAGGGTTGCTTATCGATTGAACCTTTCGCATGAGCTCAGTCAGATCCATAACACCTTCCATGTGTCTCAGCTCCAGAAGTATGTTACTGATGAGGTCGTTGTTATCTCTTTGGATGATATTCAGGTAGATGAGAGCCTGAATTATGTTGAGAAGCCCATTGCAGTGTTGGATTGAAAATCTAAAGTTCTTCATAATAAAGAAGTGAAGTTAGTAAAGGTGCAACGACAGCATTGGAAAGGCTCCGAATGGACGTGGGAGTCGGAGGACGATATGCGAGAGCATTACCCGGATCTGTCTACGACTGCGGACTTCGAGTAAGAAGACTAGTTCAAGTAGGGGAGAGTTGTAACACTCCAATCCAGGCAATTACCGTTTAAGCCCTTGAAATCATTTTCTTTATAATATTGGTCCCTTTCATACGCTTGGCATACTTATGGGTACGCTTACCATACCAAGGTGGAATGATCTCGAAGGTGCACCACGTACGCACGGCGTACGTGGCAGATGGACAAAACCCTAATATCTGGGATTGAGACCTATATAAATGCTCTTAAGTGATTTGGACCAAACCCTAATCATCCTCCATAGCCTCATTTTGTCCCTTAACCTCATATCTCCTTGTGAGTGTGATTTTTGAGCTTAGAAAGTGTGTTGGTGGCCATTTTAGAGAGAATTCAAGAAGGAAAGGGTGGTGAACAAACTTTGGGTGTCATTGAGCTTCTAGATCCTGCATCAAGTTCATCTTCAGGAACTTCTGGAGGTATAAAGTCGTGACCTTGTCATCTCTTTAGATTATTTGAGCTAAGGTTTTGTTATGGAGTCCCTTTCTGGATTTTGGACCATCTCTTGTGAGTTGAGCAACTCCAGATATTAGGATTGCTAGATCCAAGCTCTTTGAGCATGTTTGATGCATAAAGGTGCCATCTTGGAGGTCGTTTTGACCTCATGCATAAGTTAGAGGTCTTAAATGAGGTCTTAATGAGAATCATGAATTATAGGGGTCACTCATGACATGAAAGGGCATAAAGTTTCCAACTTTATGCCTTAGGACATCTTAATGGACTCAGATCTAAAGTTTGATGTTGAAATCCCAAGTATTAAGTACTTAATGGTCAATTCTGTATATATCTGGCTTGTAAGCCATGCATAGTATCGTGTACGTAACACGTAGTGCTTAAGGGACTAGTACGCTAAGCGTACTAGAGTGGTATGCAGGGTGTACACATTCAGTTGGGTTTGGGCTTGTAAGCTTATTCGGCCTTATTCGGTTTTGGGCCTGGTTCCATTTAGATTTTTGGGTTGATATTCTGTTTTGGACCATAGTTGTTTTGGTTGTGCCTTAGTGGGCCTTGCGGCCCATTAATGTTCTTTATCATGGGCCTTAGGCCCATTAGCAAAAGGGAGAGTTTTTGGCCATTATGGAAGGACTTAGACTTAAGTGTTTAAACTCTTTGATCAGGTTGTGTATAATCCTAATTTAGGGTTAATTGTATTATTGTTCAACGTGTGGTTTCAGATTGTTAGCCGAGCAACTTTTATATTTAGCAGATTGAGATGAGTCTTCTCACCACACTCATTGGTCGAAGGCACCAAGGTCGACCCATTAATTGATATGTGTGAGATGATTAGTAATGGAGTATGTGATTGTGGCTATTTGATCTATATGTGGTTTATGTGAAGACCATGGGAGGAGCCCATGACACATGACAAGACCATAGGAAGAGCCCATTGCTCGGGGATATAATACCATGGGGGTAGCCCATGACATTCCAATGAAGTCTATGGAGGGACTCCATGGAAAACTTATATGTATATATCTGTGCATGGTATAATATAATTATATGACTGATATGTTTTGGGAAACTCACTAAGCTTGTGCTTATAGTTTTATTGAATTTTCAGGTACTTCTAGCGATAAGGGCAAGGACCCGACTTGATGGTGCGGCGTGCATTCTCCTGTGTTGTCACATTTAGTTTCCAAATCTGAATTTTAAAACACTATGGCTATATAATGGGATTTTTGGACACACTGTGGTTGTTATTTATAAAATTAAAAGTTAAAATTTACTGTAAAAATTTGGGTTGTTACACAAACCCTAAATTTTAGGGTTTTCACCTTATTTAAACACCTTATGTCCCAAGGCTCTCTCATTATCAGCCTCCAGTGCCCCTTAAAGCACTATCAAGAAACCTTAACCCATATCTAAATAGAGTTGATCCTTGTGTGTGTTTTGGTGTATCTTGAAGAAGAAGAAGATTGGTGAAGGAGCATTGATCAAATGGGAGCTTGTATATCCAGGGTTTACTCATTTTCCTAAACTTCTTCAAGGTATAAAGTCTTGACCTTGGTTATTCTTGTTAGATTAATGTCTAAGTCCATAACTATATTTGGTATGTACTTGACCCGACCCAGCATGGTCCATTTGGGTTGCATGGCATCCGGACAATTGGATAGACAAGATGAGGAAAAAAAGGAAGTGATTTATATTAATATATTATAAGTTCTAATATATTAATATATAATCATATTATTTAATTAGTATTGATCAAGAATTAATTTATAATTAATTAAGTGATCAAAAGGAATTAATTAAATATGGACTCTTAGATATATATGTGTGATGGGCCAAGTTCATTTAGGTTGGGCTAAACTTTCATGGATATTCCATGGAGTGTTTAACCCATGGATCATATGAAATGAAGGGTCATGGGTTTAACCCTAATCTCCACACTATATAAAGATGTCCTTGGTTGGTGAAATTTGCACTAGTGTGTGTACACAAATGGGCAAGGCCGATTTCACTAGAGAGAACCAAAGTATCCTTATTCTCAAGGTTATTCCATTGTGTGAACCATTTGAGGTGTCACACTTGGGGCACTAGACACTTAAGCTTCATGAAGACAAGTTACATAAAAAAAAGGTATGTATTTTATCTATTTTATCACCCAAGTATATGATATTTGTATGCTAGTATAGGGTAATATCTAGGAAACTTCATATTTGCATGTATAATAGAGAAAACATAGATCCAAGGTATTTAGGGTTGTATGTGCACCATAGGATGTTGTAGTATACTAAAAACCAATAGTGGTATCAAAGCCATGGGTTGTTTTCTGTTATATTCATGCAAATGTGTGATTTTCAAAGAAAAAAAAAACATGAAGTTTGTCAAATTTTAAGATAATTACTTGTTTTGTGAAAAACTAATTATTTGTAAAATTTGAATCATTTGCTATATGAGTTGAATTAGGTCAAATTTAGTAAAAGATAAAATGATATGATTATTTTATTAGTTTTAAAAGTTTGATCTAAATGTTTTAAGGAGTTACAAATTTTGTCATAAAATTTTGGTGCTCAAAAGTTTTTTTTTTTGTAAGTTGTGATCTTAAGTGTTTTGAAACCTCCATAAGTTATGGATATGAAAAGGTTTTTAAAAAATTGATTTGACGTTTTTTATGGAGTTACAAAATTTGGTGTTAATGTTTTAAAGAATTCCATAACTTATTCTTATGTTATGGAACATGAAAAGTTTCATCATAAAACAAGCATTTAACTCCATAAGTTATGGATTACCAAAAGTTTTATGTTTCATTGATTTATGAGTTAGTTTATATTAATAAAAAAATTGTGATTTAGTTGTTTTTAATCCTAATTAATCTAGAGGTAGTTCATAAAATGTGTTTTTTTGTAACTTGTCCTAAGTTACATAAAAGGTCACATTTATGAATCTTAAAACTCATAAAAGTGTCATAGGTTAGATAAAAATGAAGAGTTTTTTTTCATTAAAAAGTATTATGACTCCATAACTTGTCCTCAAGTTATGGATGTTTAAGAGTCACTTCTTTAAAAGTGTTATTAAAGAATAAGAGGTTACATAAAAAAATGAAGAATCTTCATTTTAATGAACCATTAAACTCATAAGTTATGAAATGAAAAGTTTTGAATAGTTTCAAAAACTTGCCCTCAAGTTTTGGAATTTGTAAAGCTTTCACTTATGAATACTTTAATTCCAAGTTAAGCCCTTAGAATTTTAAAAGTTAAAATTCAACCCTTATACTTTATAATATTATAAGTTAATAATATATATATATATATATATATATATATATATATATATATATATATATATATATATATATATATGTATGTATAAGAGTAAAGTCATCTTACCATTAGTAGGCCTCATTCACGAAGTCGGTCTATAAGGGGGGTATAAGGTTACTGCCTATAAAATGGCAGTTTAATGGGTGTCCACTCTTACCCACCGCTTCCTTGACCGGTGAAGGGTCGTTAGTCGAACGGGTAGGACAAGGACTATAATTCTCCCTTCATTATAAGTATAATGATAAATACTAAGTAACTAAACACTTATAAATTCCCAATCTTAGTTACTTAGGAAAATTTGAATAAGGTGCTAATCCATGAAATTACACTTTGCACTTTGTTTAAGCCGTTAGTGGAGCGTGTGTGGTTAACCGGCACGCTAACCTGGATTTAACAAGGTAGGAAAAGGGTAACTTAATATTTATCATAGTATCGGTGGAGTGTGTGTGGTTAACCGACACATCGATTGAGGGGTAAATATTAAGGGCACCAAGTATATTTGCATGGTTACTTCACACCTTGTTTTGTGATCCTCGACATCCCAGTCACAAAACCTGAAGGGCACACTCGAGATTGAAACATGCCATTGAAAATTTCAATGAATCTCAAAAGAACTAGGAGTTTCAAAACCAATTAAAACCTAATAATACATTTCGTTTATCTTGGTGGAAATTGATGAATCGTCATTCACCTACCTTCAAATATTTTATAGCTTGGATTACGACATCCCTCTTCCAAGTTATAAATTAGTTTATTGGGTCCTAGCCTTAATATTTCATATTGGGTGTTATATTAAGGACGTTAGATCAACTATCTTGAATATCTCCCAAAAAGATGTTTGGTTCAGACATCTATGCTCCTCCCAAATCTCTTGGAACTTCACTTCCTCCACCTCCTCCAATTATTCTCCCTAACCCACAAGTTCAAGGTCACTCAAGCCCTATTAGCAAGTAAGGTCTATTTGTGATCACATCTTGGAGATGAAGTCACATATTGACAAGCCGGGAGAGTTGGGTGTCAAACTCTTGAGAAAGTTAGTGGTTCAATCACTTTCTAAGTCACATAGTGAATTCCTTTGGGACTACTATGAAACAGACTATGACATGAACGTTAATGATCTAATCTATTTGCTTGCTGCTGCTGAATCAACAATAATTTGGAGCACTAGGAGAGAAAATTTGATTAGTAGATCAACTTCCCAAACTACCATGGATATTGACAATAGTAACATTGGATATCTAGAAAAGCCTTCTCTTCCCAAGGAAAGGGATTGACCATAGTCAACTAGGTTTACCAAATGGTAAAGAGAAAGGCTAAGTCTACGATAGTCCCATGTACCATTCCCAAAGAGTCCTTATGTTTCTCTTACTAAAGGAAGGGGCATTGATTGCGAAGCAACCTATTTAACTGAAAGATCATAAGGTTGATCAAGTCAAGAAGATTGACTCTACTTCAGCTAAAGTCCACTATCTAACTCTATTAAGTTTCTATTCTGAGATTCTTGTTACATGATGTGACTGGGTCACATGTTGATGTTTTAAGAATCAAAGAAAAGTGAAGAAACTTAAAGGAAGTATATGCAGATCTGATCGCGAAGATGGATCTCGATCGCATGGTTCTGTTATCAGAATTTTGAGTTGTTGCTTAGGAGTTATGATATATTGCTTAGGAATAGATAAAAACAAAGTTTTTCATGTGCTTTTGCACTGTAAGGATAGTTTTTCCGCAAAGTTTTTAAAATAAAAGAAAAAAAAAATTTGATTTTATTTATTTTAAAATATCCTTACAATGGCATTTGTGAAAAGGAAAAAAAAAATTGTTGCTTATATGATTCCATTAATAGCAAGAGTGGAAATATGAATTTGATTCTTTCATTTATGGTAGTGTCTAAATTTTACAAATAAGGAAAGATTCTCATCACCCAAGTTTCAGTTGGATAGAAACTTGGAATCATGCAAGTTGTATAGTATGATGAATGAGAACTTTCAAGCATTGGAAAATTAAGACTAATTACTTGTTCACATGGATGTGTGAGTCAAGTAAAGGACTAAGGGATCTAGTACACATTCTTGTGCACTGATCAAGCCTACCACAAATGTAACTTGAGTGACACATCTTAAAGAAGGTTTATTAACACTAGTGAAATGTAAGAGTAAAAGGTTTTCTACTCTTATACATTTGAATTTGGTAAGTTGTGATGTTTTGGATAAAACAGAGACCAACTTAGGCTAATTGGGTTAAGTGTTTGTCTTGATTAGAATCTACACTATATCTTGAATATTTGGCAAGAAAGTCTTATAGGTCAAGGAGACATTGGGAGTCTAATATATCCTGAAAGGGTTTCAAGAAGTAATAAAAAATAAAACTTGTATTTCATCACTAGCACACAACTAGAGGTTTATAACCTATCGTGTTGACATTTTTGTGCCCATTCCAGTTAAGTTGGCTATATATATATATATATATATATATATATATATATATATATATATATATATATATATATATATATGAGTTCTACATGTTCTTAATTGTTTGCATAACTAGTTGGAAGCAATGGCAGGCCCTTGTGCTGCTAGGTGGCAAGAGGTTAAGATTGCACAAGTTCAATCCATATGAGTTAGGATTTGTCACTAACCTAGTCTTGTGATTATGGTTTGACAAATTCACATGGATAAGAACACATACACCATAAAATCTAAATGTCATAAGGTTTCTCTCCGATTCATGAAATTGATGGTGAGGAAATTCTTTCACTAAGTAGATAGGAATTGTGATATTTGTAGTTCTCAAAGTTGTTAGTGGAGCGTGCGTGGTTAACCGACACACTAACATGGACTTATGAGAAATGGAAAAGGTCTAAACAATTGAGACTATGATTACGACATCCCTTTTCATAGTTCTGAAATTGTCTAGACACACCTGTGAGCTATCTAAGATAAGGTGTATAATTTTGATAAAGCCTTATCAAAGCAATCTAGTATCAGAAATCTGAACTTTAGTAAGAATGTCAATAAAGTATTAACTTCTAGAGGTCCAGCTGTTTTCTGGATACATGTCAAAGCTAGTGGGAGCATAAGTGTTATGCTAATAATCATCATGTTAGTGGGAGTATGATAATTATGACAAGTATTGCAAGTTAGCAATGTTAATTATAGAAAACAAAAGTTTCAATTCGTAAGGTTGCAGGGGTTGAAAAAGTTGTTTTGCTATAATTAAGGGAGAGGAAATTATACTTCATTTCAATTCTAATATATATATATATATATATATATATATATATATATATATATATATATATATATATATATATATATATGAATTTCATGATGGATTAATTCAACTTAAGAAAATTCTATATATTGCGTTCTCAAAATTCGATTATGATTACGACATCCCTTTTCATAGTCAAATTTTGAGAATACGGCAAACAAAAAATTATTATGGCAAAAGACAGGTCTAGAACCATGTCTTTATGTGAAACATCATGAATCGTGTCCCATTTACTTTGGGTAAAAGATCGATTACATGTGCTATAATATTTATTCTTTCTGAATTTTCCAAATGCCTTGGGGCATTAAGGAGGAAATTGTCTAGAATTGGATATGACTAAAGTGATTAAGCAATTGTCGAGGAAAATCTAAGGTTTACCAAAGATTGGTTGCTCAAGGACAGTTGGAAGTATACTGTTAATATTGCAAGGACCATATTGACATAGTCTGAAAAGAGGCAACTCTTGTTCAGAAGTGGTAGTCAAAACGGGAATATAGAGTTGTCTTCATAGGTGGAAGCAAGTCGTTTCCATGGAATTGCTCTCCATTGGAATAGTCTGTAATGATTGTTGCCAAGTCTTTGTGGCTTTGTGCATAATCATTACAAGAGGAACACTGCATATAAGTTTAAAATCTAAACATATTTCAATAAATGATAGGAATTTGGAATTCTTACATTTAAGACAAGGATTTGGGAGTGTGAAAAGAGAATCATTGAATTTATGTTCAATTGATCTAGTTCACAAAGAAAATGATCATAGACAAACATAGAGTGCATACTTGGTGTATGGCAAAGCTATTGTTTAGAAAAACATAGCGTACATGCTTGGAGCATGGGACAACTAGTGTTTTTAATTCAGTTATAAAGTTGATAAAACCGAAATAATGAATAATGAGTAATCAGTATGGTGATAAATAAAAGTGGTCTATTTATATTCATAGGGTTTGATACCATATTTGATTCATTTATTCTTGTGTTTCACTTTGCATGTTTTGACTTCCATAATAACTAGGTTATTCTTCTGGAATGACTAAGTTATTCAAACCATCCACAGTCGGTCATATGTTGGAAGTAGATATGAATCAAGACTGTCATGGGTTGGCTTGTAGAGGTCCAAGTTGGTGTACAAAGTTGTGCTACAACACTCATGAGTGCTCATAAGTTCTGAGTATTGGATTCAACCCGCGCTCATTTGAATCACTTCATGGATTTTATCACGAGTGATCATGAGACGATAATATCTTATATTCTTCAAACCTAGAGATATGAGTTGTTACTATGAGTTGGTTGTACATTGATTGCACGAAATCGCATTGGTAACTCGATGTTATAAAACGTGCCTTTGTGTATGATTCAACAAGTAGTAGAACAAGCCATATGAGTCGAAGTTTATCCATTCCTTTTACCTTCGAGATAAAAGCGATATCTGTGGGCCTCTCGATGATTTAATGATGACACATGTGAGTGCTTGGCCAATCCAGGACTGATTTGATTTGTTCAATCAGTCAGTCGTCATAAATCGGAAATCGGGAAACAACAAATGGACAGAGAGAATGATTTATCATCCATGTCTCAGTCCATATGATATCTAGAATGGAGGAATATATGATCCCTTATCTAATGGACAAGACATTGACAATATCAGAGTTCAGTTAACACGTTAGAGTTCGACAGAAGCTTTTGAGAGTTACGACTGCTAGTCGGGTTTTGAAGTCATACTCAATAATAGTTTTAGACTTATCCAAGTGGGAGACTGTTGGATTAATGTCTAAGTCCATAACTATATTTGGTATGTACTTGACCCGACCCAGCATGGTCCATTTGGGTTGCATGACATCGGGATGATTAGATAGACGATATGAGGAAAAAAAGGATTCTAGTGATTTATATTAATATATTATAAGTTCTAATATATAATATATAATCATATTATTTAATTAGTATTGATCAAGAATTAATTTATAATTAATAAAGTGATCAAAAGGAACTAATTAAATATGGACTCTTAGATATATATATATATATATATGTGTGTGATGGGCCAAGTTCATTTAGGTTGGGCTAAGCTTTCATGGATAGTCCATGGAGTGTTTAACCCATGGATCATATGAAATGAAGGGTCATGGGTTTAAACCTAATCTCCACACTATATAAAGACGTCCTTAGTTGGTGAAATTGGCACTAGTGTGTGTACACAAAAGGGCAAGGCCGATTTCACTAGAGAGAATCAAAGTATCCTTATTCTCAAGGTTATTCCAAGTGTTCATGGTGTTGTGTGAACCATTTGAGGTGTCACACTTGGGGTACTAGGCACTCAAGCTTCATGAAGACAACTTACATCAAAAAGGTATGTATTTTATCTATTTTATTACCCAAGTATATGATATTCGTATGCTAGTATAGGGTAATATCTTGGAAACTTCATATTTGCATGTATAATAGAGAAAACATAGATCCAAAGTATTTAGGGTTGTATATGCACCATAAGATGTTATAGTATACTAAAACCCAACAATTCTATGCTTAGATATAGAACTAGTTTAGATTTTAACATATTTTGGTCCCATGAATGTATTCTTGTGAGTAAATGTTACTCCAGAAGTTATGAGATGTTCCTTTTGATGTTTATGGGATTCCTAGTCCATAAAGTTTGCATCTTGATGGTTGTAGATCAACCGTGCATGAGCTAATGATCATCTGGTGGAATTAGATTGCTAAATATATGGATTGAGTCTTTTTGACCATACAAAGGCATCAAGTTAGTGACTTTATCATTTAAGACATCCCCCAAGAACCAGATTTGAAAAATGGACATGTGGACTTAATGCATTAAGTGCTTAATGGTTTTTTTAGCTATCTGGGTCATACATCGGGCATATGTAAGCGTACGCTGAGTGTATGTGCCTTAGTCCTCGATTTCCTTTGGCAAAAGTTAGTACATTGGCCGTACGGGTGGTACACTTAGTGTACTCACTAGTAACCTTTTTTGTGTTTTAGGACGTTTGGGGCTTTAGGCCATTATTAGCCCTTATGCCATTTGGGACATTGTTAGGCTTTAGGTATCTTGGTCCTTTCTGGGCCTTAGGTCTTTTGGGCTTAGGCCATGGGTTGAGAGGCCCACAAAGGGAAGGGTACAATGATCTTTTACCCCTTAGTATGTTGGATGGTAGTCTAGACCTTTTTTGGGTTATTACCTAGAGTACTTACTAGGGTTAATTGGAATGTTCAATGTGAGGAGTTGTGGTAGTAGCAGTCCAGGAGTTCGATTTGTCTATCTTCAGTTTGAGGTGAGTCTCTTCACTATATTTGTGGATAGAAGGCACCAATGCCAGCCCACTGGATCACGCTTGTAAGATGATATTGGTTTTTATGAGACTTGCTGATATGTATGTGTATGCTTATTGCCTATGTGACTCTTGCATGTGTATGTATGTTTATATATATTATTGTAGGTGGGGCCCGTTATGTGGTGTGCGGAGACCATATACGATTTGGGTGGAGCCCATGAAACATCTAAAAATTTCATTTTTAATTTAAGTGAAAACAGTATTTCCAAAATATTTTTCATACATCCTGATCGAATAAATCTGTCAATCATCATAAAAATCAGAGTATGTCCCATAAACAGAATCCATTTGGTGTGTGTGATGCAGTCAACCCGAGCTCTTCCCCTTAGAACCAGAAGAACCTGAAACATAAACTAAAAACCGTAAGCACAAAACTTAGTGAGTTCCCCAATATACCGCATAACAAACATATCATATAACTCGTCCCGACCAATGAGATACGGGCCCTGCCCACACTCGCATAATGGGCCCCACCCACACTCACATAATGGGCCCCGCTAAATGAGGTACGGGCCCCGCCCACACTCGCAATATGGGCCCCGCCCAAATAAACATACATATACAAGCACATACAAGTATCACACAGACAACAAGTATATCGACATAACCAATCAAGGGTCGGCCTTGGTGCCTTAGACCCGCTATACCCAGTAAGGAAACTCAACTCGAAAAGCATGAATGAAACAAATGATCCCTAACTGCTGGTCCTACAGCTCCCCGAGCTATCAATTGTCAAATAAAAGCTAATTAACATTTGGGATTTACATCATAACCAAATATCCCTACTTGGGGTAAAAACACTATCTTACCCCAACATATCTTGGTCCAAGAATGAAGCCCTTAACCACATTCCAATGGGCTCATAAGTTAAATACCCCGTCAAGGCCCAAAATATGCCCCAATTTCCAATTGGGCCCTAATCCCTTCACATGGGCCATAGCCTAGGGCCCAATAATGCTCCCCTAGCCCAAAGGTTTGATTTCAGATGTCTAATAAGGCCCAAAACAACAATGTCCATGGAAGTAGCCCAAACGAGGCTCAAAAGACGCAAAGCCCAATTCATTGAGTACACGGGGCATGCTCAACTGTACGCTAAGCGTACAGTCTGCATGGCTTGTACGCTACGCGTACGAGCTTGTACACCCAGCGTACTCACTCATTAACCATATTTCCAAAAAGCTCTTAAATCCTTAAGACTAAGGGTCCCAATCATAGATCTGAGTCATATGAAGTATCTTAAACCATAAAGTCGTGAACTTGGTGGCTTTGCATGCCCCAAATGAGCCCAATCTCGAAATATCACACATTACTTCCATAAAATGAACTCAACCTTATGCATGGGTGGTTTAAATCTCCAAACATGGCAACTTTATGATTCTAGGACCAAAAGAACACCAAAAGTAGCAACTCTAAGCTTCAAAATGACAATAATCCACAAGATCTCATCCATGGGACCAAAAAGGTCCAAAAACTCAAACAAAGGAGATCTAACCATTAATAAAGCAAGTTCTGAGCTTTATACCTCAAATGAATGTCTAATGATGATGATAACCCGGATCTTCAAGCTAAAACTCCAACAACTCTCCTTCACCAACTTCATCTTCATCCTGCCAAGGCACCAAACTACCAAAAATGCACTCCATAAGGTCAAGAACACACCAAGATAATAAAGGGTTCAATATTAGGGTTTCTGGACAATAGAGGGTGATAAGGAGGCTAACACATGGGACTTAATGACATTATACAGGGCTTGAACCCTAGAAATTAGGGTTTTGAGTCTAGCCACGTACGATGTGCATAAAACCTTGTACGTTGCACGTACGTGCATGCCTCTGCGTTTCTTTGTGATCCCTCTACGCCCCACATACACCACACTTACACCTAGTGCACGGCCTCAGCTAAGCCCACACAAAGAGGCCCAAATCCTCTAAGCCCAACATAACTTACATGCTTTGACAATAAAATAAATGATTAAATAAATAAATAATACCTTGGAACCATCGGGTGTTACAGCTTGTATGCAGTTTGGGCGGTGCCCGTTTGTATGTATGGTATGGGGTATTTTGAGGGAACTCACTAATATATGTGTTTATAGTTATGTTTATGTTTTCAGGTACTTCTGGTTCAAAAGGGAAGAGCCCAGTTTGATCGCAACGCATCCACCTATGTTTTTCCATACATTTCTGATTCTGGTAATTGTACTCTGATAACTAATTCACTATCACATACTTTTGAGTGGTTGATATGTGATTTGATAGTATTTGGGTTGAATTAAAAATGAAATTTTTACTTAGATTTTTGGGTTGTTACACATTTTTACCTATTGGCTTTTTCTGCTGTGGTGATATTCTAGTGCTTTTCGTCTGATAGTGTTGCTTGATTTTAGTCTTTTTTTTTTTTGATTTTTTGTGGTTGTGTTCGTGCTCCTGCTCCTGGTCGATGTTTCTTTTCATTACTGTTGAAGGAGTTTATATGGGAAAATGACTTAGGAGGGTAACAAATTATTGATTTTGTTCACATTTAGTCCCTTCCCTTTTTTTTCTAAATAGCATATACTGTCAAACTTGTTGAAACTATTCGCATTTTACCCTAGCGACTGGTTGGTGCAGGTTATAATAGTAAAATATGAACAACATCAACAAGTTAGATTGTATATGGTGTAAAAAAAGGGACTAAAAGTGAATAAAATTAAAAGTTCTTTTCGGAACCAATTTTTGTGTGAGAACTTGCGATTTTTTTCGGCCAAATTCTTTCAAAACCAACACCACCAGACCATCCCTAGTGCAACGTCTAAAACAGTCACACCATAATAAAAAATGTGTTTTTTTTTGTAATTTAAATATATGTATATTTATAGTTTTCATGTTTTTCTTATTTCATGATTCAGAACTAAATCGTTCGTCTAACACATAAAACATAAAAGAACACATAGTTTTTAAATTTTCATTCTCATTTATTTTATCATATGAAAGTAAACAAAAGAGGGTAACAAGTTACCAGGGGGGTTATTTTCTTACGGTTAAATTAGGTTATCAATGTATGTATGAGTTTTATTCATCATTTTAATTAGTTATTTGTTTATTTGTTTATACACATTACAAAAAGGTCGGTTTTTATTATTATGGTGCAATTGGATTAGACGATGCACTAGGGATGGTGTGATGATGTTAGTTTTGAAAAAATTTGACCAGAAAAAAATCTCAAATTCTCACATAAATATTGGTTCTAAAAAAAAAAAAAAAAAAAAAAAAAAAACCTTTTAATTTTCTTCACATTTAATCTCCTTCTTTTTTTGTATATTATATGTCATCTAACTTGTTGGACTGTTCATATTTTATCCTTGCAACCTAAAGAAGTCGGTCATAAGGGTAAAATGTGAAATTTTCAACAAGGTTGATGGTATATGGTGTACAAAAAAAATAAAGTGACTAAATGTGAAAAAATCAAAAATTCGTTGCCCATTTGAGTTATTTTCCCAGTTTATATCTATTTCTTGATCATTTTACCTCTTCATTATCTTTCTGTTGCAATGTTTTTTTGGTGCATTCTCCTTAAAGATTTATTTTGATATTGAAAGTGTTTGTGTTGCTCTTATTGACTTGAGGATTTTATCTGGATGTTTTTTTTCAAGCTAGGGGAAAATGCATTGATGTTGATGGTCTAGTCTGGAAGTTCATTGTCTAAGTTTGTTTGTTCCTTAATTCTTTGTTACTAGTTTTATTTTGTAATATTTTCTTGGTGTTGTTATTTGTTGTTTTTTAACCTTTTTGTAATTGTATTTTGGTCAACGGTTGGTCTTTTCCTTTTTCTAGTTTTATCTAGTTGTGTTGTTCAAAAAAAATCTAAGGCTTCATGTTACAAAGAATTAGGAGAAGACAAGAAGGAAGTTGTTGATTGTTTAAAGGTATAATTTTTATTCATCTCCAATAAAATTGTTAGTTATCGTGTTATTATTATTGTTTACTGTATTTTATAATTGAATTATAAGTGTTTTCATAATTTGATGCATATTTATTAAGGACGTAATAAATATTTGGA
Source organism: Lactuca sativa (assembly GCF_002870075.4). NCBI lineage: Eukaryota > Viridiplantae > Streptophyta > Magnoliopsida > Asterales > Asteraceae > Lactuca > Lactuca sativa. The sequence continues at coordinate 33,027,120 of NC_056630.2, read as the reverse complement.
AAAAAAAATGATAAATCCATAATTTCCACATAGGCCATTTGGCTATTTTAAGTAGTGAAAAGTTTGATGTTTTGGGACCTGATGATGATTGCTGGAGCCAAATTCCTTCTAATTATGAGGTATGAATTTACTAGTAAAGGTTTGCATTAGTATGTTTAACATTCTTGGATTCAAATATGGGTTTATATACCCTTATTTTTGGTTGTTTGAGTTGTAGTACTCTAAAGCTCCGTTTGATACGCATCTTTCCAGGCCCAAACAGATATTTCTGGCTGAATGGACCGGAAAGACTGTTTGATTTGCACATAAGAAGGGGTCTTTCCCGGTAAGATATGTTTTTCCCAGAAAGCCTCAAAATCATATCTTTCTGGCTGAATGGGCTGGAAAGACAATTATACACCAAACCCCGTCTCTTTCTTTCTTTATTGAATTATTAATTTTTTTAAATAAGTTTTTTTTTAATTTATTTTTTATTGAATTATTATTTTTTTCATCATTCAACACAGTCAATCAGATATACAATCAAACAACATTGTTTCTTTCCCAGTCGGAAAACTTTCCCAAACAACATTTTTCCAGACAGAAACTATCAAACGAGATCTAAATGAGTCAACCTCATGTATTTTAAGTTTCTCGCAAAACAATTTCACTATCTAACTTATTTGACTTGTGATTAGATTGTAGATTCAGTGTGGGCTAAAAGTTAACTTGGATATTGAGAAAACAACAATTTGTGTGATGCTAGGGCTGACAATTCTTGACACGACACGCGACACGACACGAAATAAATGGGTTTGGGTTGAGTTTTTCAACCCGCCAACCCGCTAACCTGTTTATTAAACGGGTCATATATGGGTTTCTCAAAAAATAAATGGGTTGACCCGCCAACCCGTTTATATTCTTAATAAAAAAATTATTTTATTTTTAAATGTATTTATGTATCAAGTATGAATACTTAATAAGTATTATATAATATATACCATTGATTCATAGGCCATTTGACTGTTTTGACATTTTGAGTCGTGGTGAATGGTCTAAGGTCGTAAGTCGTAACCTATAAGGCTAAGTCTGTAACATGTTTCTATATGAATGTTTATAATTTTCATTTGGATGTTTAAGACTTAAATGTCTAAAATTCAGACCCACGAACCCAAATCTGACCCACAAACCAGCCAACCTGTGAACCCGTATAAGTAAATGGGTTGGCGGGTCATATATGAGTTTATGTTCCAAACCCGCCAACACACCCGCCAACCCGTGACCTGTATATTTAAATGGGTCGTGTTTGGGTTGACATATTTTGACCCGCTAACCCGCGACACGCCAACCCGAACACGACACGATTGTCAGGCCTATGTGATGCGCTAAAACTTTGTTTGATATCAAATTGTTACAACCTCGTTAATTTTAATACTTAACAAGTTTAATTTTTTCAACAAAAAAAAAAAACAACTAATTTCATAAACCTAATATATATATATATATATATATATATATATATATATATATATATATATATATATATATATATATATATATATATATAGGGTGAGGTTTAATAGATAACCATAATTAACCAAGAAACCAATCTTTTTTTCAACTTTTAGAACTTATTTTTTTTATAAAAAAAAAAAACTAAAAATATAGAAATTCATAACTTTTTATCCTTTTTCCAATGATATAAAATTCGATTTTTTTACGTCAAATTCACAATGTGAATCTTCGAAAATTCACAACGTGAATCCGGATTCACACGGTGAATCCGAAAAATATTTTTCACATTCACAATGTTAATATATGAATTTAGATTTTTTTTTTCGATAAAAAATAAGCTCTAGAAATTGGAAAAAAAAAAAAAAAAATTGGTTCCTTGAAAAACCCATAATTATGGTTCTCTATTGAACTTTTCCATATATATATATATATATATATATATATATATATATATATATATATATATATATATATATATATATATATATATATATATATATATATATATATATATATATATATATATATATATATATATATATATATATATATATATATATATATAGTACAAGTGTTGAAGTCGGAGAAAAAGAGTTAAGCAAGTTATTGAAACCGCTCACCACCACCATTCTAAAGCCACTCAAGTGGAAAAGTCATGACCTTGGAGGTACCGATAATACCCATGGAGGTTTTTACCTCTAATATGTCCACCCTAACAATCACTTCTTTTGTACTTTTGGTTGATATGTTATTTTATATACTTTGATAACTTTCCTAATTAGTGTTATCTTGGATTGTGAAAAGTTAAAATAAGTACATCTTAAAAGGTACAAGTCTATGCATATTTGCACTGAATTTATGGGTGTAATACAGTTCATGTTCGCAAAAATCCGATACAACTTAAGTCATTCATGTCATATTTGTTATTGTTCTACAAGAATATTGAGTTTATTTTTTGTCATCTTCAAATTAAAACAATAATGATTAATCAATTCAAATGAAATGCACCAACAAACATGTTCATCGAGGACCTTGAAATAGAAAATCCAAATTAAAATCAAAACCAATTTCAGATTATAACCGGAGACGAAGTTGTTTGACAATAAATTTGCAATTTGGAACTTGTTTATTGATGATTCATGTTTTTTATTTAGTAAATCTTGGATCACTAACATGTTCATCTTGAATAAATTCTAAACCCTAAAATAACTTCCTCGTCTCCTATATGGTTTAAATGAAAATCATCTTCTTTTGTTATCCATTTTTTTCATGGATGATCATGTCCATCTTCATATTTAAAGATGAACATCAAACCCAAATCCTAGAAAATCATCTTAATTTTCATCTTTCATATCAGTTTGAGTAAAACACTTGTTATTCGATATGTTGGTTTCAACTAAAAAGTAAAAACGCCTCCTATCTCCATGGGCAGACTCAAGTGGTTCCCGGGCCACTACTCTATTTTAGCTCGTTAATGTATTTTTTTTTGTTTTTCTATTAAGGTGCAACGACTATAAAAATTAATGCAATTACTATTTTATTTATCAAAAAAAAAAAACATGGTGCAATAAATATTAGCCTAATACTAAAAAAAATTAGCCCAAAGTCATAAAATAATAGCCCAAAGCTAAATAAGATATTAGACCAAGCGTATTAGTCATTAAACCCATATGATCCATCGGCATTTTAAATAAAAAGGAAGAAGAAATTGATCTCACCCAATGTTTTAAAAATCGGTTTGAACCGGCCGATCGAACCGGTTGGACCGGGAATCGGGAGAGGGAACGGTTCAACTATCACCGGTTTTACATTAATTTCTGAACCGGATTGAACCGGCCGGTTTTTAGAAAAAACCGGTTGAACCGGTCAAAATAAACTGGTTGAACCGGTTAAACCGAATAAAAACACACGAAAAAAAATCATTTACATTATAAACTTTGGTAATTTTTTTCAAATCTATTTAGTTTTCTCTAAATAAAAACATATGGTAAACATTATAGATTCTTTTGATGTGTTTGTATTCATCAAAAACTATATTTCGTTTCGGTATTATACTTTATTTTCCTTTTGACTTATATGGATTGATGTAAAACGTTAAAACCTATGGTTAAGTGTTATTTTAATGTATTTGGATTCATCTACAACTTATTTTTATGTGTATTTTTAATGTTTGAACTTGTAAACATCAAATTCATAATTTTTATATGTATGTATGTGTAGGAAAATAGAAAAAAATATGAAAAGTATAGAAACCGGTTCATCCGACGGTCGTACCGGTTGAACCGGAAACCGGTCACCATACCGATTCAACTAAAAAACCGGTTTTTAAAACATTGATCGCACCTACTGTTGTGAAGTATTGAGCGACGGCCGAATTACAGGAAAGAAGAAAAAAAAAACACCTTGGCACTATGTTGTGATTCTGTGAAGGCTTCAATCCATTCCAAGTTACAACCAAGCTCCAAATATTTATATTTTGAGCTTAAAATTCTAAGAAAATAATTTTTGAGTAACTCTTTCAAACCCTACAATGAAACAAGTAAGTATTTAAATTTTAGGCTTATGAAATTAGTTGTTTTCTTGTGGAAAATTACTTATTGTTTAGGTGAAATTAGTAGTTGTTTACCTTGAAATTAGTTGTTGACTTCTTGTTAGACTTGTTTCTATTGATTGTTTTTCTAAGTTGTTGAGTTGTTGCATTGCTTACTTGTTTGTATTGAATTGTTAGGGTAAAATTGAGTCTTTTTTTAGAAGAACAAGCACCAATGAATCAAGTGTTGAAGGATCGTCTTAAAGACCATGCTCCAATGATTCAAGCTTTAAAGGATACTCTAAAATACCATGCTCCAATCAATCATCCCCTTCGGTTTGTAGTATAAATCCACAACCTACAACTACTCCAAGTACAAGTGTTGATTTGAAGGAACTTCCAAAAGACCCTGAGATAGACCAAAGATTACAACTTACAATCCAAATCAAAGAGATGAAATAAGGATGACATGTTTGCTTCAAGGAACTTGTCAACCAAGGGGTCATGCATTCCCTTCAAAGAAAACATGTAAAAAAGATATATGTTTGTTGTTAATTGTTTTGATGACTTTGATTGGTTAGAGCATATAATAAAAGAGAAAAAAACATATTGTTTATTTTGCTATGTATGAAGACATGAGAGGACACAAAAGAGGGAGAGATGCATTTGTTAGACAATGTTTTGATACTTAGAATAAAAAAAGCAATGAAGATTGATATGAGTGGTATTGATAGTTTTCACAACAAAGCAAAAGAAAAATATCAATTTCTAATGAAAGAAAAACAATTTGTTTGGGTAGCCTTCAAGAAGCAAAGCAAAATTGAGGAGGGTAACTATAACTTCGATTATGTGTTTTGATTTGGTGTTGAAAGGTTTTATTGAAAATTATTTAACGTTTCTTGGTCATGATGAGTAGAGTGACTCTCTTAACAGAGGGCTTTTTTTGAGTTATTATCTTTCATGCGAGATCATAATGAAGGCGTTCACAATGTTACTTTAGAAAATGTTCCTCAAAATAATCAAGTAATGTCCCCGAGGACTCAAAAACAAATTGTTAAATGGTTTTGAACAAACATAATTTGAGTATTCACAAAGAAATTTGTAATGATGTGTTTGTTTTATTGGTTGATGAATCTTGTGATAAAGCGAAAAATGAACGAATAGCCAAGATGAGTAGGACTCTAGTAACTAATTTTGTTTTCTTATTATGAATTTTAATTGAATATTATTCGCTTTAATGTCTAATTTCTTTATTAACACGTAAGAGGATAAGGTTACAACGGGCAAGCAATATACGAGGTGCATTCAACAGTATAAAAGCTTTGTTATTACAAGATAATGATTCAACGCATTATGTTCATTGTTTTGCACACCAACTTCAATTAGTTAATGTGGATGTAGCAAAGAAGCATGATGGTGTTGAAGACTTCTTTGAGCAAATTTTTTTGGTGGTTAATGTGGTAGGTGGTTCATGTAAAATACCATGCATGTTATAGGAGAGTCAAAGAGAAAAGGTGCAAAAGGCAATTGGAAATGGTGAACTTGAAACCGAAGAGAGTTAAATCAAGAGAGTTCTTTTATTGGAGAGGGAGATACGAAATGGGGTTCACATTACAAAACAATTACAAGTTTAATGAACTTATTTGTAGAGGTTATTCTTGTTCTTGCTTATGTCGAAGAGGACGGATCCACTTTAAGTAACGGAAATCAAACATTTGGTATCTTAAGTTATTTCAAGACACTAGATTTCGTGTTTTACTTACATTTGATGTATGAAGGTTTACACATCACAAACGTATTGTCAAAGCATCTTCAAAAAAGGATCAAGACACTTTAGAAGAGTCTTCTTTTGTTAGAGGGACAATGGATGCATTAAAGTCTTTAAGAGACACGAGGTTTGATAAAGTTTTATCCAAAGTATTCTCTTTTTGTCAATAACATAATATTAATATTGTGGATATGAATGAAAATTATGTCACTCCGAGAGGTTGTAGGACCAAAGTTACTAATCAATTTCATTTCGAAGTTGAATTTTCAATAAGGTTGTGGATATGTAAATTATAGAATTCGGGAATCGATTTAGTGAACTTCACACCAATTACTAGAATACATGGAGACTTTAAGTCCCTGTGATTCATTTGCTAGATTTGACAAAATAAAGTTGTTGAAGTTGAATGAGTTGTACAAAAAAGATTTTGATGATTTGGAGACGATGCAACTAGATGGTGAAGTTGAGATATATTATCACTTTTTGCGTAAAGACGACTGATTCACTAGTTTGAAGGGAATTTCTGACCCTTCTCGTACGAAGGTGGAAACGATGAAACATCGTTATTATCCTATGGTTTATAGGTTTGTTAAAGTTGGTTTTAGTTTCTCAATTGCAACAGTCAAAAGATGTTTTTCCACGATGAAGTTTTTGAAGGCGGATTTGCGTAGCAAAATAAGTAATGATTTTTTGAACGATGTCATGATTTGCTAGTTGAAAAAAAAAACGCTTATGAAAATATAGATCGGATATGTAATTGTTCGGTCTCAAAAAATATGTATATCTAGATGTCAAATTTAAAATTTAAGATCTCATGAATTGGTTCCATCTTTAATTTTACTTAGTATCCGGTTATTGCTTATTGGTATAATATGAACGAAATATTAAGTTGGTTATCATTCCAGAAATTAATTTGACATTAATGACTAAATTTTAAACAAATGAAATAATTTGTTTTCTATCCTTGATATTAACTATTGCGCTCTTATAGTGTCTTTTTGCTAATAATAAAGTGCTTGCCTTTGAATAAAGGGGAATAAATGAATATTTTGACAAACGTTATCCACAATTTTACTTTCTTGGACACATTTTATTTTACCAATTTGACGCATGAAATCCATTGAAGGTTTGAATCAATTATGTTCATTGTACATTGTCCTTGCTCTTTGGAATAATGTTTCAAGTCCGCTCTTTCCATGTGACTTTTTGCCAAAACATATAATTTGATCCACCTATTTTTACCTTTTTACAACAATTCATTTCATATTAAATTGATCAACTTTATTACTTATTTTTCACAATTAACAATTTCCATAAGAAACACAACTTTTTTTTCTTGAATGTGTATCAAAAGTTAAGTACACAAATATTAGCACTTAATGATGGCCTTTCCGGCGACCACCTTTCTTTCCATGCTTCTTTTTCCCACCACCACCACCACCCTTCTTCTTATTACCACCACCATCACCCAACCCAAGGCTGCCAGTCCCACGGCTGCCGGAAAAACCACGGTCCCTAGACGGTGCACCGGTTTTCAACAAATCTTTGACATCAAGGATTCCATTCCTGAATCGGCCAGCAGTTGACATCAATACTCTATCCTCCGGCTTACGTGATTCCGATTCCCGTTTGCTTCGGCTTCCGCGTTTCCCTCCAACTTGTCCAAGTATCATATTCTATATATAAAAAAAACAGTTCCAACTCCCAATTTTAGTTATATGACATAGAAATTGGGAACAAGAAACACGTGGGAATTGGATGAGAATTAAAAACCTGTTGTAACATCTTTTGATCCCTTTCTTTCTGTTTTTTCATTTGTACACGAGCTACACTTAGAGGCAATCTCTGCTTCTTGGGAGGCTGCAACAATTGTAACATTTTAAAAGAAATGAAACAAATGAATAAATAATATCAATTGTTGCAAAAATATAATAAATACATGTATGAATCTCACCTTTCCACCAAGGGAAACTACTTTCTTGTTTTCCAAAGCCTTCTTTTCTTTCCATGTCATATGGGAGGGTACTGGATGTATAATATATGCAAATAAATTACAGACTGAGTAATTGTGTTACATTATTTTCAATTGAATGAATTCAAGTTACAAGAAGAAATTATTACCAATATCTTCAATATCTTTCAATATTGAATTTATGTCCATCCTCTGAGACTTCATATCCATGAATGTAGAAGTTGCTTCCTCTTTGTTTCCTCGCTTCATCATCTTCCTCTTATCCATTCTTGTTGAGTTCAATCTGTATGACTATAAAAAAAAAAGGCACAATCATGTTTTTGTCACCAAAATTATACTTCAAAGGGTACAAAATCATATAGAATTTTTGTACTAAATTTGAAGCATTACAGAGCCAACATCACTTCAATATTTATCCAAAAGTAAATGATAATGAAACTTGGGATCAGAAAAACTCAATGAGAAATCACAACTAGGTCTTCAGATTATACAGACACACAGACACAAAATGTCACAGAAATTAAACATTTGTTTCTGAAAACTAAAAAGTCATCATCAACCTCCATTTCCTTGCTGAAAACTAAAAAGCCACAGAAATTAAACACAATATACAGACACACAGACACAAAGTTCAAAATTCGTTAGATTATACACGTTATACAGAGAAACAGTAAACAGTTATATTGTATTAAATCTTGCAGCACTACAATATGGAAATGTTATTGGGTAGCAAAGTAAATTAGAAAAGGAATTTTGCCTAACCATAGGAAATTTCTTTTGAAGTTTTGAAGGATCTGAGTTTTACCAAACTTGATCAGAACAATTTATGGTTATTGCTGTACTCAAATATGAAATGGTTTACTAAGTTAAAGAAATAAATTTTGCCTAATTTCAAGCAATTTCCTTTCAAGATAACGGGATCCCATATGATCTTATCATGACATATAAAGGGTGTCATTGTCTTTTTGCAGCTGCAAATATAGCTCCTCAATGGTTAGAACTTCTTCACATTACAGAACTTCTTCAAGAGGACATTAAGGTAACACTCATGCTCATGAAAACACATATTTTGTTAAGTTATATAAAATACACACAAATAATCTTCATTAATGTTTTTGCAGCATTAAGGAGGCTAAAGACATTATACAGACAAACAGTAATGAATCCCCGAGATTATACACATTATAAAGACAAATAGT